>NW_020201864.1:42149-47613 GCF_001531365.2 Cynara cardunculus var. scolymus
TCAAGTTACTTCTGAAAAGATTGAGCAAATCAAGGGAAAGATAAAAACTGCTCAAGACCGTAAGAAGAGTTATGCAGAAAAACACCGTAAGCCGATTGAATACTTTGTGGGAGATTATGTAATGTCGAAAGTCTCGTCATGGAAAGGGGTAGTCAGATTCAGTAAGAGAGGTATGCTCAGTCCAAGGTACATCGGGCCATTTAGAATCTATAAGCTAGTTGGAATGGTTGCGTATCAGTTGGAGCTACCAGAGGAGCTTAGTGCAAATCATAACACTTTTCGTGTGCCTAACCTATGAAAATGTTTCGCAGATCCGAGTCTGGCAGTGCCTCTACCAGAAGTCAGGCTAGACAGTAAGTTGAACTTTGTGGAGACGCCAGAAGTAATAACAGATTGGAAAACCAAGGTTTTAAGAAATAAAGTGATCAGTCTGGTAAAAGTTTAGTGGCAGCATTACAAAGGTTCTGAGGCAACCTAGGAATTGGAATCTAATATGAGAACCAAGTATCCGTGGCTTTTTGATTAAAGGAAATACGGGATGGAATTCCTTTCAGGGGTAGATAATGTGATAATTGGGTCCTGGTTATTACACGAGGTATTTATTATGTGATTAGTTGTTTACGTGGATACATGCTTACATGAGTTGAATATGTGAGTATATGTATTTTATGCATGGGAATATATGCATAATATGTGGATGCACATGTGTATATGTTAGATATATATATATATACATGCATGAAGAATGATTAAGTATATGTATGCATGAATTTAAATATGCATGCATGGGTGTTTTATGGGATGCATTGATGTGGGTAAAGGCTAGGTAGCCGACTTTCCAAATATGGAAAGTATAAATATAGTGAGTTGGGAAGAGGCAAAGGTTTTTTGGCTATTTATTATTTTGGGAAAGAAGAGATTTGTCTTGCTTGCTTATCCGGAGACTCAATTTGATTTTTTTCTTTCATCTTCAAAACATGAACAATTGCACAAAGGTGAGTGGTTTCAAAACACCTTTACCTACTATTTTGTCACTGGTTTTGAATTGATGTTTGAATGTTGCATACTGTTCTAGAATAAATTAATGTCCGATTTATACCCTTTACTGGACACTATGGTGATCGGATTGGTCTTTGTATATTTTGGGTTAATGGTTGCTTGGATGTAGTGTCGTTCGGGGTATACTACATCCGGACATAGAATTGTTTGGATTGAGATGGGGATACGCTCATCTATATTTTCTAAGTTCCTTATCGGTCACTATATCAACTGATTTTGATCATACCGGACAATGTGTTGTCCGGATTTGTATTAATTCGGCTGTAATGTCAACCGTAGTGGGGTATATCCAGTCGAGGTTTTGACCGTATTGAAGGATGTCCTGACAGAGTGTTGTCCGGATAGGGCGTTGCATTATACGAGTTATTGTTTTAATGTTAACCGAATTTGGAATCTGGTCAAGGTTGTCCGGACATATGTTGTCCAGATAGTCTGTCCGGATATGCATTTTCGTACAATTGCTATGTGTTGGGAATATCTTGGGATTTTCACAATTTAACAATTATTGGGTTTAAATTTGTTATTATGAAAGGGGTATTTTTATATCTTTTAAAGTGAAAAGATAATGTTCCTACCAAGCGTGGTGACATAAGTCTTTTTTGGTATGGAACTGTGTTTTGAGAAATGTTTCTACCAAGCATGGTGACGTAAGTCTGTTTTGGTACGAAACTGTATTTGGGGAAAATGTTCCTACCAAGCGTAATGACATAATTCTGTTTTGGTATGGAACTAGATTTTGGGAAAAGTTTCTACCAAGCGTGGTGACGTATATCTGTTTTGATATGAAACTTGTTTTAAAAGGTATGTTTGTTCCTAACAATCAATCTTCTTGAAAGCTTCAATCAACAATGGCAGATCTGGATTTTATCTCAAGAATATTAAGATGAACTTGTAAGAACATAGAGAGAGAAAATCAACTATCAAACTTAGTCAAACTCTCATATACGAATCCTGATATTACAATGAAGCTGCCTTCTCAAAATTACAAGACAAACACCCTTTATATAGGGTCAAACCTATAGACAAAAGTCAAACACGACAACTTTTATACAATTATAGACACTTTTATCTTTCAAGACGAATACAATTTTACACTGAATTTCATTCCTAACATTCTCCCCCTTTGTATTCAGACTTGAAAGAAATTGCGTGCTTTGAGTCTTGTTTGAACTTTGAAGATTTAAACACACTATGTCTTCTTCAAAAAATAAATCTTCAACATGAAACTTCAGACAATCATTAGTTGAGAAAGATCTTCTAACATTCTCCCCCTCGAATGTAGAACCGCGATGATCTTCTCTTTTGACAATGTAGATCAGAAACAACAAAAATCTTCATAAACAATATTCAAGATGTGATCTTCAAAGAATCTTCAGACAACAAGTCACAAACTTTCTCATTGATAAGAAACTCTGTTGGTAAACTTTTGAAATGATGATCTTCTCATTCAAAAACTCTCAGTCGTTTTAGCACATGAATAATCTTTCTGTAATTATCTCCAGTCGCACTCCTTTTGAGTCTTTTGCCATCTTTGAAGTTACTCCCCATTGATCTTTACATCAAACTCCCCTTAAAATGTTCGGAATTGGACATTTCATTCATTATTACATACTCCCCCTTATGATGAAATGAGAATCATTCCATCATACACAAGAATGAATGAAATCCCTCGCGTAAGCCATCAATTCATGAAATTGTAAGTAGATCTTTGCAAATCCACTTATTTAATCTTTTCAGATTAAGGGAATGGGAAGGTAACAACCGATTTCAACGAATGAAATTGTTTTCAATCTTATAAAAAAATTGGCTTGTGAGTATAACAGATATACTCAGTACAATAGATGTACTGTATATATGAGACTTTTTGATGATCATCTCACCAAGACTTCCATTCAATCATCGATAGCTTAATAATAGCATATCTATGAATGTTTTGGCAAAATAACATATAAAATGCAATTTGTGTAGTGTAGAAAGATAAAGCAACTAATGCTTTTGTTTAGGCTCAAAAAGATAAACCATGTGGACTACACAAATTTATCAGACTCAATTAGTGATCAAAAAGACTTGAAGGGTATCCTTCTGATTCAATATCAAATTTCTCCGAATGAGAAATTGATAGATGATGAGCTGCGTCCCCAAGTGTTATTGAAACACTTATCTATTGAGAGATAAATGAGTACCTGGTGGGGTTGTGACAAGAATTGGATTGGGCTTTGCCTTTTTCAATATTAGTCTCGAAAGAATTGAGAAATAATAGATAATGTGGTATTCCAGGATTTTAGAAGTTTGGAATGATTCTTATGATCTTTTAATCCTGACACAACTCTCATCAATTCTTTTATTTCACAACAACTACCCCTCTCATTTTCATTTTAGTTTCAGCACACAAACCCTTTTGTATATAAAACTCACTCAGATATGGTTGTCCTCATGGGTAGGTTTGTCGGTTCTGACATTCCATTGAGGTATTTCTGATTAGCACTCAGTCCCTCCTAAAATTTAGCATTATGCTCAATTGATCACAGACAGTTGATCAAAAATAATATTTCAGATAAAGCACAATGATCAAATAGAGTTTGATCAAAATATATGGCTTTAAGCACAATTAATGAAAGAATGATGCGACAATGATCAGATTATTCGGTATGCGAAAGAAATGCATGAATGTTGGGTTCAAGTTAGTGCTTAATATTGTATTCAAGTTTCTCCTTAGTGTAGTTTCCTTGTAATAGTTTGACCTTTACAATTTCCTAGTATAAATAGGATTTACCTTGTAATTGTAATTAATCTTTTGTCATTAATCAGAATTCAAGATTTGCTGATGTAATTTCTCTCTCTCTCTCCAATCTAATCATCTTCTTGAATATCTTCTTTCTACCTTTATGTTCATCACAATCTATGAAGATCATATCATGTTTGTATGAAATATGGACTCATCAATTGGTATCAGAGCAAGCTGCAGCAGTTTGGATTTGAAGATATCCATTTTACACATTTTTGCACGATTTTTTTTAAGATTTTCGCTCTGATTCTTCACTGTTCTTGAAATATTTTTTTTTCGGATTGGTTTTTGTGCCAAAATTGTTCAATTTTTCGGTGTTATTGGTAAAGATTTGTATCGCTAGATTCGATTTTATATTTCAAACAATTTTGATTCACACCATTTTGAGTTTTAAACAAGTTTTAAGGCTGAAATTGTTGAAAAACGATATTTAGCTTTCTGGAAAAAGTTCGTAAAAACTCATATTTTTTTTCATGTTTTGATCCATCTTTTTGGTAAAAAGTGTGAAATTTTATGTTTTTGCTTGAATCTCTATCTGGTTAAAGCTTGTGCGGTTTAATTTCCGTGTGTTTTTGAGTTGTTTTGTTATAGGTAATACCGGACATCTCTTGGAAGGACTTCTTATGCGGTTTAGCTAATCCAGCTAGTATACCAGTGATAACTTGTGCGGATTAGTTGATAAACCGTGTAACACTTGAAAGGTTTAGTAAGCGGTTTAAAAGTATCCGGCTGGTAAGGATTTTGTAACTTGAACGGATATTGACCGGTTTAACCAAATCCGTGTGGTAAGTTTGTGCGGTTTAGAATACGCTTGGTAAGTCTTGGACTTTTGAGCGGTTTATTTCTACAATCGTATTATATCTTGGACGGTATATATTTGAACGGTGTTTGAATTTGATCGGTTTAAGAGTTTGACTTTTGATCGGTTTAATAAGTTTGACTTTTTGATCGGATTATTAAGAGTTTGACTTTTGATCGGTTTAAATCTTGGACTTTGTGAGATTTATTTTTGTGCGATTTAGACTTTGTGCGATTTATGTACATGTGTTGCCCGGATTATTAATCCGGATAAGTGCTTGTGGGCTTAATTGTCTAAGTGTTGAATGTGTGCTTATTATAATTTACACTTTATCAGATATATTTTTGTAAACTAATCTTTTAATTCAAACTTTGAACTGCAGTTGATCCTATTTTTCATATAAACTGAAAAGATGAGCTCAAAAGAAGCAATGGCTATTGGTACTGATACCAAGCCACCAGTTCTTTTTCGAGGAGATTATAATCAATGGAAGATAGATTTCTCAACTTTATTGAAAGAATGAAAGAAGGAGAACTGATCATGCAATATCTATTGGAAGGTCCATCTGAATTCTTTATAGAAGTAGAAGCTGAAACAGTACTAGGCATTCCTGCACAGAGATTACCTAAACAGAAAGATCAATATACTCCTGAAGATAAAGAGAGAGCACATGCTGATGTGCTTTCCAAATCATACATGATGCAAGCATTGACCAATGACATCTACACCAGTATTGATAGCTACAAATCATCTGGTCACARCATGTKGATMCAGATAGAAAAGATGATGATGGGTTCTAAAGTTGGAACTCAACTGAAGAT
>NW_020201865.1:0-17937 GCF_001531365.2 Cynara cardunculus var. scolymus
ACATGCAAGGCAGAAGCCAAAACGAACCATGACGATCAAGAAGGTGATGATCGTGATCGTCATGAGGGGGAGAAGAAGGCTGAGAAGAAACCACAGCCAAAGAAACTACTGCCAGAGGCGTCAAAATTGTGGACTCTACAGCTGCCTTGTTCTCTAAAGGCAAGGAAAAGGCTCCAGAGCCCAAAGACAAAGGTAAAGGCATAGCTGCAGAGTCACCACAGAAGGGGTCGTCGTCTAGTACAGAGACTCCACAGCCAATAAACAAAGAAGATTACAGAGACGACCCAGCACTCCTCGAAGCTTTAAAGGCATCCCTGCCAGAGGCTCAGGCCAAGAAGGGCAAAGGCCCCATCCCTCACAAAGAAGGAGAAGGCCCTTCATCACAACTCCCACCAGTCCAAGAAATGTCCACGGGTACGTTTGACGCTCTGCAAGGAATCGTCAAACCCATCCTTGCAGAGGGGTCAACCCAGAGGCCAATTCTGGAGGAAGAAGAAGCCAAGGTGCCAGAGTCCACCACGGTAGGAAGGGTGTCTGAAATATTTGAATCTATGAGCAAGATTCCAATGCCAAAAGTCAGAACAGAGYCCGTTACTACTTTGGAAGAAATTCAAGTGTGGAGGTACTCTGCAGTAGACACAGAGCCTCCCTATGATCCAGAGCTCACAGGGATCCCTTCTGCCGCAGCCAAGTTCCAGTTCTCTAAGCTCACAAGGCCTCGTGAGCAAGTCTTCTCAGAGCACATGATCACCTCCCTAGAGACAATCTCTCCAAGGACGATGCTAAAGAAGAAGGTGCTTTATGCTCAGTACGTAGTAAGAAAGGAAGATGGAAACCTGTATACATTCACAGACGCTGACTTCCACAACCTCTGTGTGTTTGATGTCATCTACATGCACAAAATTCTCAACATCTACATGGAGAGGAGGTCAAGCTACTCAATATCGTTCAGAAGGCTGCTTGAGGTCATGCGCACACAAGTAAGATATTACAGCCAGAAGGACTTCGAGCTAGCGGTCAGGTTACTCCAAAAAAATCTAAAGATCTCCCCTCCTTACAGCAGGCCTAGTTGGATACTTAGGTATCATCCAAACTCCATTATTCACAACCCTACTTTTGGGTTTGTGTATTTGGATAAGGATGAAATCCTAAGGTTCTATGATCCAACAGAATCACACAAATACTCAACAGAGACGCTAGAATGGATTATCAGAAGGGCAGCGGCAGAAGTGGACAAAGGACATCTAAGGATGAGCGAAGTGTCTCGCATCTTGGAGGCGATCAAAATACAAATCAACTTCAGAGAATGGATCTTCAACGTCTACAGAATGATCAAGTCTGGTTTGCTATACGCAGTAGACGATTTTCCAGAATCTGTCGTTTGATAAACCTTCTGTACCAGTTTTAGGCCTATGTTTCACAATTTTTGTAATTTAGTTTTGTAATTTCATTTTGTAATTCTTTTTAGAGGATGAACTTTTATCTTCTCTTGTAATTTATTTCAATTAAGTCATTTCTTGCTTTTAAATTTTCAATTTTACTTTTTCATACTTAGGGGGAGATTGTTATCTCTCATTTCACTTAATGTAAAAGTATGGAAAAAGTAAATACTGCAAGTGTTGACAGAAGAGGTTCCACCACAGAAGACCACAGAGGACCAACAACAGAAGATGTTCTATCGTACAAGTGAAGTGTGACAGAACCTCTGTTGTCTACCACAGAGGAAGAAGGCTGAGAAGAAACCAGAGCCAAAGAAGACTCCTGCCAGAGGCGTCAAAATTGTGGACTCTACAGCTGCCTTGTTCTCTAAAGGCAAGGAAAAGGCTTCAGATCCCAAAGGCAAAGGTAAAGGCATAGCTGCAGAGTCACCACAGAAGGGGTCGTCGTCTAGTACAGAGACTCCACAGCCAATAAACGAAGAAGATTACAGAGACGACCCAGCGCTCCTTGAAGCTTTAAAGGCATCCCTGGTAGAGGCTCAAGCCAAGAAGGGCAGAGGCCCCATCCCTCACAAAGAAGGAAAAGGCCCTTCATCACAACTCCCACCAGTCCAAGTATGTGACTGACCTTCTGAAGAAATACTCTCTCTCAAATTGATCATCGATGAGAACACCTTTGGCTACAGGAGCTAAGTTATTTGTTGATCCATCAGGCAAATCTATGGATATAACAACCTACAGAGGCATGTTGGATCACTCCTGTTTCTAACCGCTAGTAAACCAGATATTATGTTTGCTACATGTCTTCTTCTAAGGTATCAATACAATCCTAAAGAATCTCATCTCTCTATAGTCAAGTGGATCTTTAGATACCTTAAGGGAACACCTTCATTGGGTCTCTAGTATCCTAAGAACTCTGGCTTTGATCTAATAGCCTATATAAAAAGAGCATGTCTGGAAGCTGTCAACTATTGGGGGACAAACTGGTAAGTTGGACATCCAGAAAACAGAATTGTGTCTTAACCTCTACAGCAGAAGCAGAATATGTTGCTGTTGCTAGTTGTTGTTCACAAGTTCTCTGGATGAAGACTCAGCTTAAGGACTATGGTTTTCAATATGAAAAGATACCAATCCTCTGTGACTCCAAGAGTGCAATAGCTATCTCTACAAATCCTGTACAACATTCCAAGACCAAGCACATCGATGTAAGGTACCACTTTTTGAAAGACATGTTGAAAAAGATAATATAGAGATGTACTTTGTTCCCACTGAGATTCAACTTGCTGGCATTTTCACAAAAGCTCTTGATGAGAAAATATTTTTATTTCTAGTCAGCAAGATGGGTATGTTGAATCTCACAACTTAGAGGCAATCATTAGTTTGAAAATAGAGATCGTCAATATCTCATGGTTATGCCTACAAGTGATAAATAGTGTAAAGGCCATTAACTACAAGTAATCTAAACCAGAGCCTTTGGTTGTGAAGACAAGAGCCTCTGGCCATTTAGAATCATTTGATTAATTTTTGGCAAAAAATTCATCACCTTTTGGAACCAGAGACCTCTGGTGCAAAGCAAATACTTGGTATTCTCTCACCAAGTATTCCCCTCCAAACCAGAACCTCTGGTTGTATAGACCAGAGCCTCTGGATTCCAATTCTTTGAGACCAGAGCCTCTTTGGTCTCATACTTAGACTTCCTTGATCATTCATGCATGTAATCACGTCATTTTCCATCATCCTTTGGAACCAGAGACCTCTGGTTCTGTTGATCCCAGATATCTCAATAACACTAATAATCTAGTTAAGAATAACCAAATTATAGTGTTTTCATGGAGAAAGTGATGAACACTCAAGAATGAATTATAGACAATAAAGAACAGTCTTGAGCATCAAAGGTTTCACTTTATTGATAAGAAAAACGTAAAAGAGACATTTAGTACAATAGGCCTAATCACCTAGTTATATTAGTAAGCTAATTAGAAGATAACTATTTAATGAGACTTTCTAGCTAATCTTCTATTAACAGATAATGTTTATCTAAACTATTGATAAGCTTTAATATTAAGATAAACTTGAAGTGTAGTTGTCGACTAGTCATCTCCAGTTGTCTTTCATGGTATGATGAATCATCTTTATCTTATATCTTCATCGTATGCCTCTGGATGAATTGCTGAATAATTTTCTAACTGTTGTTAACTAGAGGGGCGATGAAGATGCTCTTTTCATCGCATCCCTGGTTGTCCATCGGCCCTCTGGTTGTTCACCAGACTTGGCCAATTCTGCCTTGATGTCTTCATCAGTCTTCTGGTTCTTCATCACTTATTGTTTTTCATTTCTTTTTCACTTTATGAATTATGGGGTTTAACAATCTCCCCCTAAGTAATGAAAGAACAAACATGGACTAATCTAGAAACAATCGTGAAGAACAAAGACTAATCTAATAGAAAAACATCAAATTCCAAATTTTCATTGGATGATGAAATTCTTACAATACTGGAATGAAAAGACATTATGGAAAAAATTTACAACTCATTATGATCTACCTTGATATATTTCTCTGAAGCGCATAAGCAGTCTTCGATAGCCAATGACTGTCGATATCTCATGGATGAGTTGACAGCCCTTTCTTCTCTTGGCACATGATTTCTACCAAGTCCTTCTTCGATGACTTTCTGAAACCATTCAAGTGTATCCGATGAATACTTGAATGCCTCAGTTAGTCTAAATAATTTCTTTGCCCTGAACTCATTGTTGTAAACAAGTCCAAGCTCGGGTTGAGTTAAGACTAAGGAAGATCTCTTCTCCTGCAGGCCTGAGAAGTCTTCATTTGGTGAAGCGCAAGAGTGTCTTTTGATGCCGAAGCGAAGAGCAATTTCAAAATCACTCTTGGATCAATGGTTTACCAAGGTCTCCATTGTCTTCACCACCGCTCTGTTCGCCATCCCAAATTTGATGTCATGATCCTATTGCTGAGCTGTGTATGCATAAAGCTCGATCAAGTCATAGGGATTCAGGTTGATGAGGTCATTTTCGTTGAACACACTGATTTGACCATGTGCTCTTTCCATAGTAAACTCGATGTATCGTATGGATCTATTGGCAAAGGTCCTCACTTTTAGATCCATGACCCTCCTTATCCCATTGTTTGAGAAGACATTCTGGGGTGCTTGGGTGGTCTATCTAATAAACCTATGGTATAGGAGGTCCATGGATTCAGGCGATAATATCGGAGCATTGATGGTCAAAAAGTCATCGCGGTCGTGATACATATATTGATGAATGTTTTCCATCATAATGGTTCTCTGGGTGGCAACTCTGGATGTCTCCGCAGCGACTCCATGTTCTGAATAATCTCGTCGACCAGGCTCTGCGGAGGTTGCCTTGGGAAGAGGGAATATCTGCTTGCACCATGGGTGGTTGGGTTGAGGGTTGTATATGGGTTGGTGAAGGTATGGTTTCTTGTTGGGTTGGTTCAGCTTGGGTTGGTTGTGGTTCATTGGGTTCGGCTTGGGTGGTTTCTGGTTCATGGGGTTCTGTTTGGGTTTGTGGTTGTTGGGGTGATGAAGGTTGGATTATTGTTGGTTCTGGTTGTATGGATAAGGTGAAGGGTTTTGTGGTGCAAGGGGTTTGTGAAGGGGTTAAAGGTAGGTTTGGTGTGGGTAATGAAGTAAAAGGTTGGTTTATTTCTGTTGGTGGGGTGGTTGGCTCTTTATCGATTGAGAAACTCAACATGATGGGTTATTGGGTTGTAGCGAAGGGAACATGTACATTTTGTACATCTTCAGAGGGTAGAGCCTCTGGTTCCCTTGCTTGGGTTCCTTCGGTTGAGGGTGGTGGTTGAGTTTATGATGGTGGTGGTGGTGGTGCAGCGGATTCCATTTGTTGTGCAGCCACGGCCTCTGTCTCCTCCTCATGAGGTCCAAGACCTTGATCATCGGGGTCTTGGTCTTCATGTCGTCGCCTCTTATGTTGGCGGCTGCTGAAGCAAGAGGCTCTGCTCCTCCTCTTCTTTTTGTCCTTCCTGAAGGACGCAAGATACGCCTTCAGGGCTGCTTGTCTTTGGTTCTCCTCCATCATTTGAAGGAGAGAAGTGGTGCGCCTTTGTTCATCGGCCAGGTTCTGGGAGAGAACCCTAGTCGGATGGATGGCGCAATGAAAAAATTTGGCACTAATCTCATTGAAAGATGAGACGAGTGCCTTGGACAGAGCCTGCAGGTCAGCTCCGGTTGCGAACTCTGTGGTTGATGAGGAGGCTTGTGGTGGCACGAAGCTGGTGGCAGATGTAGATGGAGGGATGGGAAGGTTGGTGATGAGATTTCTCACCTCTGCAGTGAATGAGGAGAAGGCTTCATCAAAGGATGGACCTGCAGAGGGAGGTTGAGGTTGAGTAGGTTAGGGGATTTGGGCTAATATTGTGGCGAGGAGTTGGGTGAGGGTGATTTGGATGGTGGCCATTTGGTGGGTAAGAGTGGCAAGGGTTTCATCGATAGATGAAGTGGATGGAGGTGGGGTTTAGTGAGAGATTTGGGAGATGATGGAGGTTGATAGGGTGTTAAGGTTTTGGAGGATGGTATGTAGTTGGGTGATGTTGTAGGTAAGGTTCTCATCGGCCTCAGTTGCCTGGGCCGTGAGGGTGGCGATGGAGTGAATGAGTATTTGGTTTCTTTGGGTGGCAAGGGAGGATGCGGTGTTATGGTGTTGGGTGATGGTTTGTTGGAGCATTTGGAGACGTGTGGTATTGTCTCGGCATTGGGTTTCAATTTGGGAGAGGTGGCGTTGCAGGATTGCAAGGGATTGTTGAAGGTCGGTGGTATCGATTGAGGGTGGGTTGTCAACAATCCCTTGAGTGATAAGTTTAAGGTCTTCCAAGAACCGCATCACTAAATCGACAACGGCTTGGAACTCGGCCTTTGTGACCAGGTCTGCAATTGGGGTAACCCCTGCAGCAACGGATGCTGCAGGTTGGGCCTCTGCTCTGGAGGCGCCTTCTTGGCCTTGTGAGAATGTGGGCCTAGAAGGACTTCGGTCATGTCCTTGATAGCCCTCAAGAGAGCAGCTATCTCGCGATGTTGCGACATCAGCTTCCTTTTCCTCGGCTTCAGAGGCCGGGTAAGTGAAGCGAATGTGTGTCCCCTTCGGTAGATCAAATATCGAAGGGGCATATGCATGAAAGGAAGATTGCTCTGAACGATCTTGGGGTTGTTCAATGTCAGAAGCAACACATGCTTCTGTATATGTGATTGGTTGTGTCGAGCCCTGAGGCGAAGAAGCTCTTATATCTTCATCACCTCTCTGTTGGGAAAGGGGTGATGGAAAATGGGGTTCCTCGGCTAATTCATCTCCAGAGGCCCAAAGAATGGCCTCTGGATGGGTGGCTGGGGTTGTGATTAGGTTGGGTCGTCCTTGTTCAATACCCCTGTGGCTTTGATCGCCAGGGGTAGATGATGTGGTTGCCCTTTGGGTAGTGGGTGGACAAATAGTATGAGTAGAGTCGGGGGAGGCACGATGAGTAGCATCATCATCATCATCATCATCATCATCTTCATCATCCGATGAAGATGTCTCATGTGCTCCCTCGCTTGGTTCGGGGGATGCCTCTAATCGCTCTGGAGTAGCTGCCCTCGGTTCCTGGGACTGCATAGAGCGTTCATAGGTCTGGCGTATCTCAGATGTCGATGGAATGACATTAAGGATAGCCCTCGAGAGTGGGCGGTTGATGGTGTAACCCTCCTTCCAGAGGGTTGGTCGATGGTCGTACATCTTGTAGACTGGAGTGAAGGGCTCCTTAGTCGGTAGTCCATGTTTCCTCATTGCATCCCCAATGAAGAGAGCAAGGAAACGAGGGTAGAGAACCGCAGATAGAGGCTTGCCAGAGGCTTGGAGTTTGCATTTCTTGACAACCGCCTAATGAATCTCATTGTAGATGAGAAAGGCGTAGTCAAGGTTCAGGTTGAAGAACAGCCCATACATGATCGTCATTATGTTGATGTTCCCTTGGTCCAATGACCCCAGTTTGCATGTGAGAGCCCTGTTGAGGATGGAGAAAAACATGTTCCACATCGGCGGGAGGAATTGTCGTTTGAAGTCTGAGACGTTGCGTAGGTCACGATTGTAACCTAGCATTTTAACGARGMGGARGATGTCGTCGGTGGTGGGTGGTTCGTCGTATTGGGCAATTCCATGTTCCCGTCGAGTGGGAATGCATAGAACTCGAGAAACTTTAGCCCGCGATATTTTGAGCGAGTATATCATATCGTTCGGGGCATCCATGTCCCCCATTATTCCATGGCTTTCTGGGTCAAACTCACATGTTTGACAATATTGCTGGACGTACTTTAGTGGTACGCCGGTGTCAGCAAGAGTTAGGGCGGGAAGGAGAATACAGTTCTTGAAGAACTCAATCATGACTGCAAATCGATCGTCGAACAGTGTGTTGCGAAGTTCAATAGCGTGTTTGTTTGGCTTCATGGGTAAGAACACGATAGCACGGCTGTTGGCGCCGGTGGATTGGACTCTGCTGTCATTGTTGTTCGATTCGTGGGAGGCGGAGGAGGCCATTGTTGAGGAAGTTGCAGGTTTTTGTTCGTCAAAATCTAGTTGCAGGTTTTGGTAAGCGTAAAGAGGTAATGAGGGTAGAAGAAACGTATTTATAGGTGGAGAGATNTGGGAATGGGAAACGGTTTCATGATTATTATATTAAAATAATCATGAAAAAGTAAAGGCTCGTGGGTAATGGACGATTTGATTTGGAGATCGTGAGCCGTATTGATTATACATGCCTGTAATACCCCCAAACACCACATTTGCATAGAACACATATTTCATTACATAGAAACATAGATTACACCATAAGGTCCCACTAGTACAAGGATTACTATATTTACAAAATCTACATATAAAAATTTCCAAAACAAATCATGTATCTTCAAAAGCAGACAACAGGTTAGGAAAATAATCACATTTTCCCTTTCCCTTTAATATCCCCGGACCCCGCTATTCCTGCATTGCATAATTTAAAACAGAAAATGAGGGATAGACCAGATGGGTCTACTGAGTAAATCTCTTCTTTGCAAATGCAGGGTGATGAACACCAAAATATGATAATGTAATTTCGCTCAGAATTATTCTGCAGTACAATGAATGACGCAGTTCACAATATCATGTAAAATTGAGTTTACCCAAGAACCTCAGTTCCATAAAATATCGCTGACTATAGATGCAATGTTTCCAAATAAATATTGTAACCAAAACTTCTTGAGTCAATAGACCATTCCTTGATAAATATTGACTAAAAAGATTTAAGGCAATATTTCCCTGTTATGACAAATCATTTCCCCCTTCTCAATAACATCTAAATTATTATTAAATAGAAATAATACCTTTAATTCATCAGGTCACAAATAAATTATGACTCAAAGTTATTAAATCTAATTAATAATACTAAGAGATATTAATATTATCCACATATGACAATGCCACCCTTATTTCGAGTACACCTCTCTTTGATATGTCACCCTTATTCCTCCATCAAAATAGGGCTACTTATCAGAACAGACATAAGTCACCACATCTGAAAGTACCCATTCCCAGTTCCAAACCAGAACAGACAAAAGTCACCACGTTTGGGGGAACCATTACTTAAAATAAGTATCATACCAAAACAGACTTACGTCACCACGCTTGGTAGAAACATATCTTTATATATAAAATACCCATTTTATAATCCATGATTAAACCTAATAATAGACATTTTAAACCATGTAAAAAGTCTAAAATATAAAACTCATGAAAATTCAAAATAAGAGGTTATCCGGCTAAGTTATCCGGATATAAAGTCCGGACAATACTCATCCCTTTTTGTCCGATTTACAAATCCGGACAACTCATCGTCCAACCTTTAACCGATTTAACAAATCCGGACAACTCATCGTCCAACCTTTAACCGATTTAACAAATCCGGACAACTCATCGTCCAACCTTTAACCGATTTAAACAATCCGGACAACTCATCGTCCAACCTTTAACCGATTTAAACAATCTGGACAACTCATCGTCCAACCTTTAACCGATTTAAACAATTCGGACAACTCATCGTCCAACCTTTAACCGGTTTAAAACTTAGAATATTTTAACAACTTTGTCTGGATAACAAGTCCGAACAATACCTCGTCCAAGGCTTGAGCGATTTAAAAGTAATTCGGACAAGCTTTGTCCGAATTAACTTAATCCGGTCAGTCTTTGTCTGGATAAAAACCGTTAAATAAATATATGATTTCTTTCCAAATATAAACAAGATTCATAAAAAACCAATAATAATTTTATGCAAAAGATTTAGAAATCACTCACCTTATCAAGCTTTTGAAACCAAATACTTGAAATCAGCTTGAATCACCAGACAGGAATTAATCCGATCAACTCTCTTCTCTTTTAAAATCACACAATTTTGCCAAAGCAAGAAGAAGAAAATATGGAGGCTCAACCTACCTTTTATACTTTCCAAATCAGGAAAGTCGGCTAACAGCCCCCTTTCCACAAAATCTCTCACGCATATGCATGCATCCATACATATCATGCACACATATAATATGCATGTGTGTATAATCACACACACATAAACACACACACACACATATATATATATATATATATGCATATATATATATTTATATTTCTGCATATGCACATAATCTCATACATGTATACACATAATTTTCACACACACTAGCATGATCAAATATAACAATTTATCATGTTATCACAAAATCATTTAATCAGATAATCATATATTAATTACCTTGAGTGATAATCAGGACCCGGTTATCACATTATCCACCCCTCAAAAGAATTCTGTCCCGGAATTCCTTTAATCAAAGAGCCATGGGTATTCTGATCTCATCTTTGATTCCAATTCCCATGTTGCTTCCGGTCCTTTGTGAAACTTCCACTGAATTTTCACCAGACTTATTTCTTTGTTTCTCAACAACCTGATCTTTCGGTCTATAACAGCTTCTGGTGTTTCCACCAAATTTAGCTTACTATCTAATTGAATTTCTGACATCGGTATAGCCAGACTCGGATTAGCCAAACATTTCTGCAGATTCGACACATGAAAAGTGTTGTGAATTAGACTCAGTTCTTCTGGCAATTCTAACTGATATGCTACTGGCCCAATTCGCTTACATATTCTGAATGGCCCCACATACCTTGGACTGAGCTTTTCTTTCTTTCCAAATCTGACAACACCCTTCCATGGCGAAACTTTTAACAACACAAAATTACCTATACCAAACTCAATTGGCTTTCGACGATTATCTGCATAACTTTTCTGGCGATCTTGTGCTGTTTTTATTCTTTCACGGATCTGTTCAATCTTTTCAGAAGTTTCTTGAACAATTTCAGGACCCGTTAACTATTTTTCACCCACTTCATTCCAACACACCGGCGTTCGGCATTTGCGTCCATACAACACTTCATATGGTGCCGCTTGGATGCGGGAATGGTAACTATTGTTATATGCAAACTCTATCAATGGCAAGTGATCATCCCACGATCCCCCGAAATCAATGATACAGCTTCTCAACATATATTCGAGAGTCTGGATAGTTCTCTCACTTTGCCCATCTGTTTGCGGATGATAAGTTGTACTTAACCGAATTTCAGATCCCAAAGCTTTATGTAGTCCTTCCAGAACTTGGAAGTAAATCGACCATCTCTATCAAAGATAATAGACAATGGAACACCGTGTCTAGTAACAATTTCTTTTGATGTAAATCTGCGCTAACTTTTCTAAAGAGTATTTCTCTCTTATTGGTAGAAAATGTGCAGATTTAGATAAACGATCAACAATTACCCAAATTGCGTCATACCCCTTTGGAGTTCGAGGTAACTTCATAACAAAATCCATGGTAATGTGATCCCTATTCCATACAGGTATCTCTAACGATTGAAGACTTCCATACGGCTTATGATGTTCAATCTTGACCTGTAAACATGTCAGACACTGTTCCAGATATTGAGCTATGTCTCTTTTTAATCCTGGCCACCAATAAAAAGATTTCAAATCTCTATACATCTTATTGGTGCCTGGATGAATAGAGTATCGGGATTTATGACTTTCATTTAATATCATACTTCAAATATCTCCAAAATATGGTATTCAAACTCGTCCTTGAAAGCACATTAACCCTTCATCATTCTGTTCCAAGTTTGAGATCATCTTACCCAACCTTTCTGATTTGATAAGATCTTCTTTCATAGCTTCCTTCTGACATCTCAGTATGTCTTTATGAATATCAGGGACTAAACTTATTCTCATTGTCACCGGTTTAATGGATCCACTCCTTTCCTTTCTACTCAAAGCGTCAGCTACCACGTTGGCTTTTCTTGGATGGTAAAGAATTTCACAGTCATTATCATTAACAAGTTCAATCCACCGACGCTGTCGCATATTCAAATCTTTCTGGCTGAACAAATGTTGTAGACTCTTGTGATCTGTATAAATCTGGCACTTTGTTCCCAGAAGATAATGCCTCCAGACTTTTAGAGCGAATACTATCGCAGCTAACTCCATATCATGAGTCGGATACTGTTTCTCATGATCTTTCAATTGTCTTGACACATAAGAAATCACCTTTCCTCTTTGCATCAGAACACATCCTAATCCTAGCTTTGAAGCATCGCTGTATATCACAAAGTCTTTGGATCCTTCTGGTAGAGTTAACACTGGCGCAATACAGAGGTGATCCTTTAATAGTTGGAAAGCTTCTTGTTGTTCTTTTTCCCACTGAAACTTAACATTCTTTCGAGTCAATTTGGTTAATGGCACTGCTATTTTAGAAAAATCCTGAATAAATTTATGGTAGTAACCTGCCAAACCCAAAAAGCTTCGAATCTCGGAAGGATTTTTCCGAGCTTCCCATCTTGCAACTGCTTCTATTTTTATTGGATCTACCTGTATTCCGGCTTCTGAAATAACATGACCCAAGAATTGAACTTTTCTTAACCAGAACTCACACTTGGACAGCTTGGCATACAACTTTTCTTTCTTCAATAATTCCAGTATCAAACGTAGATGTTCCGCATGTTCTTCTTCGGTTTTAGAGTATATAAGAATATCATCGATAAATACAATAATGAATTTATCAAGATATTCCTTACATACCCTATTCATTAAATCCATAAAGTCTGCAGGCGCATTAGTTAGACCGAATGGCATAACTAAGAATTCGTGATGCCCGTACCTTGTTCTGAATGTTGTTGTGGCCACGTCTTTTTCCCTGACCTTGAGCTGATGATATCCAGATCTTATATCAATCTTGGAGAAATAACTTGCTCCTACCAATTGGTCGAACAAATCATCAATCCTTGGTAAAGGATACTTGTTTTTAATTGTCAACTTATTCAATTCACGATAGTCTATACACATTCGCATAGACCCATCTTTCTTTTTAACGAATAGAACCGGAGCTCCCCAAGGTGAAGTGCTTGGCCTAATAAATCCCTTATCAGTTAAATCTTTCAACTGTGCAAGTAGTTATTTCAATTCATATGTAGCTAAACGGTACGACGCCTTTGCTACAGGTGCAACCCGTGGCACTAAATCAATTCAGAACTCAATGACTCTATCTGGTGGTAATCCAGATAAGTCTTCTGGAAAGACTTATGGATATTCACTAACAATCAGAATGGATTCTTCTTTTCCTTTCTCTTTCTTTAGATCAATTACATACGCCAAACATCCTTGACACTTCTTTTGAATACTTTTCTGGGCTTTCATTACTGACAAAATACTAGTACGGTGATTCTGATGATCACCATAAATAACAACTGTTCTCTGGTCTGGTAGAATAATTCTGATCATTTTCTGATTACAAACAATACTAGCCTAATACTTTGTCAACCAGTCCATACCCACTACTACGTCAAATTCTTTCATTGGCAAGAGAAATAACCGGATCGGAAACTCACAACCCTCAATAATAATAATGCAGTCATTAAATACTTTAGTAACAGTTTCCTGACTATTAGAAGTATCAACTACTAACTTATCATCAAGTAGCACAGAATTCAAACATGCAGCTTGAGCAAACAATGGTGATACAAACGAAAAGTTTGCACCAAAGTCAAATAACACCTTAGCACGTATTGAAATCAGAAGGAATGTACCTGTTACTATATCTGGGGTTGTTTCTACCTCATTCTTTGTCATTTGAAATGATCTACCCCTGGTTCCACTCTGGCMTCCCCTTGGTGCACTAGGCCTTCCATGGTTACTGGGAGTATTTCCTCCCATTGTCAGACGAGGAGCTCTCAATTGAGGACAATTTGGTCGAATGTAGTCAAGTGAATTGCCCTAACAAATGCCCTGTCTCTCCACAATGATAACATCTCTTTGGTTCAGAGGGACAACTTCCTTGGTGTATCTGTTGACACTGCGGACAGGTTTTAATAGAAGGTAACTGTGAAACACGATTATCTGATTTAATAAATTTGGGTCTTCGAAAACTAACTGAAGATCCTTCCGACTTTCTTTTCTCAACAAATTTCTCTTCACCTTGCCGATTCTTACTTCTTTCAGTAACTTCGGCAGCATTTACGGCTAATGAGAAAGTTTCAGGGTTCATAGCAATCATGAACTCTCGGATAGAAGGTTTCAGACCCCAAGTATATCTTTCTACTTTTCGGGATTCTGAATATAAATAATGTTCAGCAAATCGGGAAAACTCAATAAATTTCTCAGTATAATCCCGCACAGATCTGTTCCCTTGCTCTAGCTTAAGAAAATCTTCCTCCATTTGTCTTACTGCTGTCATAGGACAGAAGTGTGTTTTAAATTTACTCACAAATTCTTCCCAAGACTTTGTTTGCAGTATATTTGGTTGTGCTGAGGACTCCACATCCCACCAATATAAGGCATTAGATTTGAGCATAGATACTGCGAATTTAACCTTATCTTCTTCAGAACACCTACTAGTGTTAAATACTGATTCAATTTCTTTTATCCAGCACATTGATTTATCTGGATCTCTTTCTCCTGAAAAGGTTGGAGGTTTACATGTCAGAAACATCTTTATATCTCCTCCCCGATTATTGCTACCTGCTGAAGGAACTGGAGGATTAATTCCAATTCGCTCAGTTTCTAATCTAGCTGGCAGTCCCATAATAGATATTAAAGTTTCCCTCAGTTTCCCATTTCTTCCTCTAGATCATTTCTTGTTATAAACTCTGATTGTTGTCTCTGTTCCTGTTGAGCATTCCCAGAAATATATTCCCTTTGATCAGGGCAAATTTCAGCTTGACTCCTCTCAGGAATCTGACTCCTCCCTTGACTCCTACCTCTACCCCTTCCATGACCTCTACTTCTTGAAGCATAGGTTGATGGATTAGCAGGAGATTCCTCCCTTTCTTCAGATACAGGGCGGGCAGTTCTCTCTGACCTTTGTGATCGACTAGACATCTGCAGATATTTTAGTATTAAATATAACATATTCACATTCCCAAATATAAATGGTGTCCGAGTATAGGTATGTACCTGTAAATTCATAATTACATTGGCCATTTRTAATTCGAATTCACCTTACATATTGTTCTCTTTAACCCATTATATTTTATTCCCAATGATACTAATAATGTCCGGGACTCTTAACATGCAAATGACAGTTTAAGTCTAGGTATCATACTTTGAATACCTAAATCTCTTAAACTAAGGCTCTGATACCACTTCTGTAACACCCCCAAACACCACATTTNTGGGAATGGGAAACGGTTTCATGATTATTATATTAAAATAATCATGAAAAAGTAAAGGCTCGTGGGTAATGGACGATTTGATTTGGAGATCGTGAGCCGTATTGATTATACATGCCTGTAATACCCCCAAACACCACATTTGCATAGAACACATATTTCATTACATAGAAACATAGATTACACCATAAGGTCCCACTAGTACAAGGATTACTATATTTACAAAATCTACATATAAAAATTTCCAAAACAAATCATGTATCTTCAAAAGCAGACAACAGGTTAGGAAAATAATCACATTTTCCCTTTCCCTTTAATATCCCCGGACCCCGCTATTCCTGCATTGCATAATTTAAAACAGAAAATGAGGGATAGACCAGATGGGTCTACTGAGTAAATCTCTTCTTTGCAAATGCAGGGTGATGAACACCAAAATATGATAATGTAATTTCGCTCAGAATTATTCTGCAGTACAATGAATGACGCAGTTCACAATATCATGTAAAATTGAGTTTACCCAAGAACCTCAGTTCCATAAAATATCGCTGACTATAGATGCAATGTTTCCAAATAAATATTGTAACCAAAACTTCTTGAGTCAATAGACCATTCCTTGATAAATATTGACTAAAAAGATTTAAGGCAATATTTCCCTGTTATGACAAATCATTTCCCCCTTCTCAATAACATCTAAATTATTATTAAATAGAAATAATACCTTTAATTCATCAGGTCACAAATAAATTATGACTCAAAGTTATTAAATCTAATTAATAATACTAAGAGATATTAATATTATCCACATATGACAATGCCACCCTTATTTCGAGTACACCTCTCTTTGATATGTCACCCTTATTCCTCCATCAAAATAGGGCTACTTATCAGAACAGACATAAGTCACCACATCTGAAAGTACCCATTCCCAGTTCCAAACCAGAACAGACAAAAGTCACCACGTTTGGGGGAACCATTACTTAAAATAAGTATCATACCAAAACAGACTTACGTCACCACGCTTGGTAGAAACATATCTTTATATATAAAATACCCATTTTATAATCCATGATTAAACCTAATAATAGACATTTTAAACCATGTAAAAAGTCTAAAATATAAAACTCATGAAAATTCAAAATAAGAGGTTATCCGGCTAAGTTATCCGGATATAAAGTCCGGACAATACTCATCCCTTTTTGTCCGATTTACAAATCCGGACAACTCATCGTCCAACCTTTAACCGATTTAACAAATCCGGACAACTCATCGTCCAACCTTTAACCGATTTAACAAATCCGGACAACTCATCGTCCAACCTTTAACCGATTTAAACAATCCGGACAATACATCGTCCAACCTTTAACCGATTTAAACAATCCGGACAACTCATCGTCCAACCTTTAACCGATTTAAACAATCCGGACAACTCATCATCCAACCTTTAACCGGTTTAAAACTTAGAATATTTTAACAACTTTGTCCGGATAACAAGTCCGAACAATACCTCGTCCAAGGCTTGAGTGATTTAAAAGTAATCCGGACAAGCTTTGTCCGATTTAAGTTAATCCGGTCACTCTTTGTCCGGATAAAAACCGTTAAATAAATATATGATACCTTTCCAAATGTAAACAAGATTCATACAAAACCAATAATAATTTTATGCAAAAGATTTAGAAATCACTCACCTTATCAAGCTTTTGAAACCAAATACTTGAAATCAGCTTGAATCACTAGACAGGAATTAATCCGATCAACTCTCTTCTCTTTTAAAATCACACAATTTTGCCAAAGCAAGACGAAGAAAATATGGAGGCTCAAACTCCCTTTTATACTTTCCAAATCTGGAAAGTCGACTAACAGCCCCCTTTCCACAAAATCTCTCATGCATATGCATGCATCCATACATATCATGCACACATATAATATGCATGTGTGTATAATCACACACACACACATACACACACACATATATATACATATATATATATTTCTGCATATGCACATAATCTCATACATGTATACACATAATTTTCACACACACTAGCATGATCAAATATAACAATTTATCATATTATCACAAAATCATTTAATCAGATAATCACATATTAATTACCTTGAGTTATAATCAGGACCCGTTTATCATAATGCCATTAATGTTAGAGGACACATGTCAAGGCAGGGTAAGGGAAGGGTAATTTGAAAAGGTTTATGGGAAACAGGCTGTATAAGGTGTCAGGCGCGTGTGAGGATGACATGGATTATTTGAAATAAAAAGTTATTCCAAATAATATCTCAAGAAATATGTATCCAAAAGTAATTTATATTTAAAATCTCATCTAAATGGAAGATTAATACTAATTACGAAGTTTTGATCTTCTAAAAACCCATGTTGTATAGTTTTTAGTCACAAAAGCTGCAATTTTGTATTATCTTTTAAAAGAATTTTGCAATTAAGATGGGTTTTGTGAATGAAAGATATTTTGTCATGGAACCAGAGGTGTTCTGGTTGACCATGACACATTGGATGGGGAACCAGAGGGGCTCTGAATGAACATCATGAAGGAATTCATCGATGAAATGTTGGATTGCATGATTGATAGGCCTTGGATGACTAACCAGAGGCCTTAGAAAAGCATTGACAATCCATTTTGTAGAACAAGAGGAGTTCTGGTTAAATTCATATTTAGCATTTAGGTGGCCAGAGGCTCTGGATGGAAAATGCATATGGTTTGAAGATGAAATAGATGCTCCC
>NW_020201865.1:18847-20097 GCF_001531365.2 Cynara cardunculus var. scolymus
TAAGAATAAAAATCTTTTCTCATCAAGAGCTTTTGTGAAAATGTCAGCAAGTTGAATCTCAGTGGGAACAAAATACATTTCTATATTCCCTTTTTCAACATTGTCTTTAAAAAAATGGTACCTTACATCGATGTGCTTGGTCTTGGAAAGCTGCACTGGGTTTGTAGAGATTGCTATGGCACTCTTGGAGTCACAGAGATAGGGACTTTGTCATAATGGAAACCATAGTCCTTGAGCTGAGTCTTCATCCAGAGAACTTGTGAACAACAACTAGCAACAGCAACATACACTTCTTCTGCTGTGGATGTTGAGACACAATTTTGTTTTCTGAATGTCCAACTTACCAACTTGTCCCCCAAGAGTTGACAGCTTCCACACGTGCTCTTTCTATCAAGTTTGCATCCTGCATGATCTACATCTGTGTAGGCTATTAGATCAAAGTTAGAGTTCTTTGGATACCAAAGACCCAATGTTGGAGTTCCCTTGAGGTATCTAAAGATCCTCTTGACTGTAGAGAGATACGATTCTTTAGGATTTGATTGATATCTTGCATACAGACATGTAGCAAACATAATATCTGTTCTACTAGCAGTTAGATGCAGGAGTGATCCAATCATGCCTCTATAGGTTGTTACATCCATAGGTTTGCCTGACGGATCAGCAAATAACTTAGCGCCTGTAACCATAGGTGTTCTCATCGATGATGAATTTGAGAGAGAGTATTTCTTCAGAAGGTCAGTCACATACTTGGACTGATTGATGAAAATCCCTTCTGAAGTTTGTTTTATTTGAAGACCGAGGAAGAAACTAAGTTCTCCCATCATGCTCATCTCAAATTTGCTTTTCATCAACTCTGAGAACTTTTTGCAATGTTTTGCATTTGTAGAACCAAATATGATGTTGTCTACATATATTTGAACAAGTAAGATATCTCTTTTGTGCTTTTTGAGAAAGAGGGTTGTATCGATTGTACCTTTTTCGAATCCATTATTGATGAGAAAGGTAGATAGAGTTTCATAATAGGCCCTGGGTGCTTGCTTCAGCCCATAGAGGGCTTTATCCAGAAAATAGACGTAGTCCAGATGTTTTGGATCTTCGAACCCAATAGGCTGTTGCAAGTAGACTTCTTCTTGAAGTTTGCCATTGAGGAAGGCAGACTTGACATCCATCTGATAGACCTTAAAGCCTTTGTGAGCKRCRTAGGCTAGGAACATTCTGATGGCTTCAAGTCTTGCAACGGGAGCGAATGT
>NW_020201865.1:23253-24506 GCF_001531365.2 Cynara cardunculus var. scolymus
TCTGCGAGTGGCTAGATGGTTAATGTTAGCCCTGGAGGATTTAGAGTCAATGCCATAGGTGACCGCAGAGGAGAACATCCCTTTGATCTCGTCCTTGAAGGCAGAATAATCCATGTAGCCGACGGAAATGAAGTCTGCAGCGAATTGGGCGGCAACCTCTGTTAGTTATATCTTGAGCTTTTGGATTGAAGAAGAGTTGAGAGACAAGGCGCTAAAGGCTTCTGTGAGGTTGTCTTTGTTGAGGACAGAGCTCTGAAGGGCTGATACAGTCGCCTTGAGCTCAGAAGTTGTGGAAGTCAACTCCTTCAGAGCCTCTGTTAACGGTGCAAGAGCCTCTGTCGCCGGTTGGGAGGAGAATAAGCTTTTCAACTCATCCATCCTTTTGAATACCTCTGTGGCGAAGGTTTGTAACTCCTCCTTCGTGAAATAAGTACTCTGGGAACCTAGATCACCAACACATGGTGACYTAGTWGCCTCRGAGTKTGAGGCRCCCTCAGTGACTGGTTTTTCGATGTCAGCTCGGGGACTTCCACCGGATCCTCGAACATCTCCAATTGGAGAGCCTACCAGTGTTCTGTTGATATCGTGCCTAGTAGGTTCAGAGCCTAACTCGGCAGAGGGATCGAGTGTGGATTTTGGGCGTTCTAGACCCACAGTCTCTGTGAATATCTCGTATGCCTCTGAAGCATAACTTGGTTGTTCACTCTGGTGTGGAGAGGCAACGGATGCCTCTCTGGGTTGTGACGAGTCCTTGGGTGAATGGACTCTTATTGTAAACCAGCATCCTTTTGAGAGGTTGTTGGAGTTGATTATGGTTCCCGGGTTATGCATTCGACAGAGGACGAAAGAATGTCCTCTGCGAGGTAGGTTTGGGTAGGGTTCAACGTGTGCACGCCTTGTTCAATAGGGGTTCCCTCTAGAACAGGGTCCCTAGAAATGTGGGTAGCACTAGGAGGGGGCTAGGATGTGTGCCTTCGACATCTTTTACTCCCTCTTCTATCTCCAACTCTTCTTCGTCGTCTATTACAACTTCTGTCCCCAAATTCGCTACCTCTGTGGGCGCTTTAAATTCTTGTTGGATGTGGAAGATGACATCGCGTATCTGCTCTGTTGGGGACTCTTCGTGAACAACCTTGTGCAACCTTCTACGCTTTGGAGCAGCCTCTGCGGGGCTTTCTTGGAGTACAGCCTTTGTAACCACAACCTCTGCGGGTTGGGCCTTCTTTGATTTCTTCTTCTTTGGCTTTTGCAGA
>NW_020201865.1:24973-26523 GCF_001531365.2 Cynara cardunculus var. scolymus
ATACCTATGCGTGGAGGGGTTTCAGGGACCGGCTCTGGCCTCCTGTATCCACGTCTGTACGCTTTCTTATCTCCGTGGCTAAGGTATTTGAGCATGGCTTTTGATAGAGGTCTTGGGCTTCTGTACCCTAGCTCATGCTCTGTGGGGTGGAACTCCTTCATCGGATACAAACACGCATTAGGTTCTGCAGAGGGCAGCTTCTCTGCTATCATTTCACTAAAGACCAGACCAAAGAACCTCTGTATGATAAGGTTTGGATGATTGAGATCCTCTTTGGCCTTCTTCTGTGCCTTCACTTTAGACTTCTCACCCCTCTGAGTAGCGCACTTCTTCTTGATTAATCCCACCATGTCTTCAAATATGAGATGTGCGTAATCAAGGGGTAGGTTAAAATAGATTCCATATACAATGGAAAGCATGGCGTGTGAGGCTTGGTCATGGCTGCCGACCTTCCCTGTTAGACAGCAATTTACTATCGAAAATAGAGTGTTCCAAATAGGGGGAAGGCCTTTCCGTTTGAATTCAGTCCTTTTAACAATTTTTGTCTTGGCAGTGTAGGAGTGAAATTCAAGGAATTGAATTAGTTCGGCGACTGTTGGTGTTGGGGCAAAGGTATCCAAATTGAGAGTTGCCAAGGAGGGTAGACGGAGGGCTGTTCGCAGGGTATTCACATTTAGTTCCATTGGGACAAGCGATTTCAGAGTCGGATGAGAAGCATAACCAATGATGCTCAATGCAGAATTATCTAGGGTAGTGATATATGAGCTTAGTAAGAATTGGGTAATATATGTTTCTGGTGTAGGCTTAGTTGCTGAGAGAGAATAGATAAAGGATGGTTGCGAAGGATTTCAATGAGAGGATAGGTGAATTCAGGAAAGCCATATGAAGATGGAACGAAAAAATAATTGTTGGGTTTCTTTACCAGTACCACTTTCTCGTATCGATTTTGAAAAAATGAAAGGGCATCAGAAGTTAGTGCCTGGGATTCGGTTACTTCATTGTCGCTTGAGACATTTACAGATTGGGCGGAGGCAGATGAACTGGAAGACATATTTGCAGGTTTGGCCGGAAATCTAGAAGTTCGTCGGAGTAAGGGGTAATGTAAAGGTTTATGTTTTGGGGGGAAGGGGCATTTTTAGGGATGGATTTTGAATGGGAACCGTTTATTAGGTGAAGAGGCGTGATGAGTGGCTTTAGGGAGTGAAAGATCAAAAATATGACACGTGGTGTTGGGAAGACGCACGATTGATGACGTGTTCCCCTGTTTCTGACACGCGCATGATTTGCTTTAACCCTTATCCACAGAACCACGCGCACCATATCAACAATAGAGAACTATAAGAGAGTTATGTCAGAGGCATAAGGGTAACAGAGCCTCTGTGATATGTGCGGGGTCTTCTAGCATGTTACACCTTTATTTACCTAAACGGTTTGAAAATCCTCAGAGAGATGAGTACTTGCTCAGTTCAAACCCACAGAGCCTCTGATAGAAGCCTCAGAGATTCTGATGAGTTGACCTCTGAGAACAAGATACTTCAAAAGTTTTGGCA
>NW_020201865.1:27934-29137 GCF_001531365.2 Cynara cardunculus var. scolymus
CCATACAGAGCTTTGTCTAAGAAATAGACGTGGTTTGGATACTTCTCACTTTCAAACCCTGGTGGTTGCTTGACATAAACTTCTTCTTTGAGTTTGCCATTCAAGAAGGCTGACTTCACATCCATTTGGAACATTTTAAACCCTCTGTGAGCAGCATACGCTAGAAAGATGCGAATTGCTTCTAGTCTAGCCACAGGGGAAAAAGTTTCTTCATTGTCGATGCCCTCTTCCTGGCAATATCCTTTGGCAACTATTCTGGCCTTGTTCATCACAACCACGCCTTGTTCATCCTTCTTATTACGGAAAACCCACTTGGTGCCAATTGCAAGCCTTCCAGTTGGCAGAGGTACAAGAGTCCATACTTGGTTCTATCGAACTGAACGAGCTCATCTTGCATAGCATCAACCCAGAAGGAATCTGCCAGAGCCTCTGCCACTATTTTAGGTTCAATTTCGCTTACAAAACAAGCAAATAAGCAAAAATTTGTAGTTGCTCGCGTCTTAACACCGGCAGAAGGTTCTCCAATGATTTGAGATTGTGGATGACTTTTTGGTCCATTTAGTAACATGTGGTGGTTGAACAGAGGGCACTGTTTCTTGATCAATTTGAGATTGAGGTTGAGATGCAGAATCTTGAATATGTTCTTGAGCTTGGTTTGAGGATAGGTCTGGAGGGCTTTCTATTTGGGTAGCTTCTGGTGGAGAAGCTTCTGGGGAAGGTGTTACAGAGGATGAAATGGGAGGTGCTTGCTCTGTAATAGATGTTGTGGAGGGACTAGCTCTTGTAGCTTGATCTTGTCTTTCAACTTCTGCAGAGGATCTTTCAGACTCCTTGTCATCTTCATACCACTCTGCAAAAAAAGTTGTTCTAAGTCTGGAGTGATTGTAGCATTTGGTGATTTGTCAGCTTGAATTTTCAACTCTTCAATGAACTTATCTTTTGTAACCTTAAAAGAATCATCAAATTTCACATTTGTGCTAACAACCACAATTTGAGTCCTAGGAATRTATRCTCTATATGYAGYAGTGTCCCATGCATAGCCAATGAAGATTGCATCATCTCCCTTGGGCTCAAATTTTCCTACAGACACTCTATCATTTAGCACAAAGCATTTACATCCAAACACGTGGAAGAACTTGATGTTTGGTCTTCTGTTGTAAAGAAGCTGATAGGGTGTCTTCTCAAATCTCTTTACCACCAAGG
>NW_020201865.1:32712-36129 GCF_001531365.2 Cynara cardunculus var. scolymus
TGGAATTAAATTCATTGGCACATAAGGAGGATTGTAGAGAAATTCACATATTCTAGGGTGAATTCCCTCCAAAAAGTTGATCATTCGTACCTTCCATTGCGGATACTCCTCACGGATGAGCGTGGGAGGTTTTGATTGAGATCCAGTACTCATGAACGAGGTATTAGCCAAGTTCGCCATTGAAATTAGAAGAAGAGAAATAGGAACAAGATGAAACTGATTTAATAGAATAAAACAAGGTAATCTGAAGAAGACTGGTGTTCTAGAAAATGCAGATTAATACCAAAAATAGAATTAATCGGATAAGAATTCAATTCCTGCTCTGATACCAATTGTTAGACCTGTAAATTCAGCTTTGATATTTGACCTAATACTCTGAATGAACTTTAAGAAGATTAAAGTGCAGCGGAAACAATATTAAGAACAAAACAGAGTAACAAAACCAAGAACACAGTTAATATGATGAAGAAGATGAACATAGGAGAATAGCTTCAAAGGTTTTTCAATACATTCAATTGAAAATAAGACGATTACAATTCGGAAGCACACTGTGTACAAAGGCCTAAGCCGCTATTTATACTAGTTCCTAACGACCTTACTGACAAGATCTTGACGCGTGAAATCATCTAAGCCGTCCAAATAAAGTCGATTAAGTCCTAGTCACATGAGAAGCACATGCAACTAACAACCTTTGAAGAAACAGTTGGGAGAGGATCTTCACAGAAGACAAAACCGCAGACCCTCTGTTAGCCATCCCAGAGGCTCTGTTGTATTTGACTTGTATGATCTTATTGCCAGAGGACCATTTTCCAGAACCTCTGTGAGAGACATCAGAGGTTCTGTCACATTTTACTTGCTCGATGAAACAGCTTCTGTTGCTAGTCCTCTGTTGTCTTCTGTGGAAGATACTCTTCTGTCAACACTTGCAGAATACTTTTTCATACTTTTACAAGAAGTGAATATTAGAGCTAACATCATCTATTCTGGAGATAGATTTTGCATTTGGCTCATGTCTAGAGATTACTTCTTCATCGAAGATGTCTTCAAATGATTGAGCTAACTCTGATTCATTGGGTTTGCCAAGTGATGAAACATATGCTCTTCTTTGAAGTCCGAGTTCTAAACTATTGTGTCCAGAAATCATAGGTGTGGTATCATCAAATGACACATTGATGCTTTCAATGACGATGCTTGTCCTTTTGATGTAGACTTTATAGGCTTTGGCGGTTTGAGAATAGTCCAGAAAAATTCCTTCATCAGCTTTATTGTCAAACTTGCCAAGATATTCTCTATCGTTGAGTACAAAGCATTTGCACCCAAAGACATGAAAATATTTGACATTTGGTGTCTTCTGGTGTCTCTTGTTAATGATTGATCGATTCGGGGTGAAGCATGCAGTGGAAATAGCTTCAACCCAGAATGTGATGGGTAACTCCGATGAAGCAAGCATGGTCCTTGATGCTTCCACTAAGGTTCGGTTCCTTCGCTCTACCACTCCATTTTGTTGTGGAGTTCTTGCGGATGAGAAGTTTTGTGTAATGCCTTCACTGAAGAGGTAGTCATCGATTTTGGCATTTTTGAATTCAGTTCCATTGTCGCTTCTAACCTTCACTAGTTTTTGTTGTAGAAGGACTTGAAGCCTTTTCATCACTCCAATTAGTAGGTCTGGAACATCTGATTTCTTCTTTACAAATTCAACCCAAGTGTACCAGGAGTATTCATCGACTAGTACTAGCATATACTTCTTTCCAAAGAGACTGAGTTGATATAAGCCCACAGAGGTCTATATGAATCATGTCCAAGGGCTTGGTGCAGAAGGTTTCTGATTTGGTTTAATGTGAGGCCCGTTTTAGCTTTCCCATCTCGCAGACTGAGCAAAGATGATCTTTTTCGAATTTGAGATCCGGAATTCCCTTGACCAACTTATGTGTGGCTAGTTTTCATAGTGCATCAAAGTTGAGATGCGAGAATTTATGATGCCATAGCCAATTTTCATCGCTCTTATGAGATACAAGACAAAGGGTGTCTTGTCCCATGGAGGACTCAAAATCTAGAAGATAGAGATTTCCTTCTCTCTTTGCCTTGATSATTGTGTGACCGGGCTTTGTTTCTATGATGCAGAAACCTTTGCGAAACCTGACTTCAAGACCCTTGTCGCAGAACTGGCTTATGCTTAAAAGGTTGTGCTTCAATCCTTCAACGAAAGCCACTTTGCTAATGGAGATGTTGCCTTTGATGAGATTGCCATATCCCTTGATAGTATCCTTGCTGTTGTCTCCAAAAGTCACAGAGCCTCCAAATTTTTTGATGAAGGAGGTCAGCTGACTTATGTCACCAGTCATGTGCCTGGAGCAACCTGAGTCCATATACGATGGTTGCACATGCTGGTCCTACAAGATAAATTTAGGGGATTTAGGTACCCATTTCATAATGGGTCCTCGTTTGTTAGTAGGGGATTTCACACTCTTTTCATCGCCCATAGCCTGTGTAGGCTTTGGTTTATTTGAATTTCCCTTGTCCTTGGGTTTGGGCTTTTTCACGTTTTCATTGGTTCTAACTTTGTATCGATAAAGGTATTGGGAGACGGGACAGTGATGTGTCAACATGTGATTCCTCAGGTTTTGTAATAGAGTTAAACAATGACAATGATGATGCTTTGGATTTGTATGTCTAACGTTCTTTTTATTCGATGGAAACAAAGAAGTAAATCTACGTGTAAATCCTGTCCTAGCATCGGTTGTTTTTACAAACTTCCTATCTAGTTCAGATTTTTTATTTGAAGAGGTCTTTGGCTTTACTTCTTTTCTCCTGAGGAAGGTCTGCTTTTCTTCAGCGGAATGAGAGGAAAAGTGGTGGTTAGTTTCCTCAGAGGTAGGTAACTTATGTTTTTGCTCATGAGTAAACTTGATGAACTTGAAATATGTACTAGGGCCTTGTGAGTTATCTTTGGCAGATTTGCTATCTTTCAGTTTTCCCTTTCCTTTGTCTGAAGATTTCATCGATAAAGGGATACCAGATTTCATTGAGGGTTTTAAGTTTTGAGACTTTCAATTCTCAATGATCTTTGGTGATTCACAAATTATCTCTTCTTCGGATTCAGAATCGAGAAAGTCCCTTACTGATTTCTCAAAATCAAAATTAGCATGGATTGAAGTGGAATATGTGGGTTCAGAGGTTGATGCTTCAGAGTGATCTGCTTGAGGTTTCATCGACTCTGACTTTGATGAACTTTCAATTTTACTTGAATGGTTCATCGATTCATCAGCTAACGTTTCCTCATTAGAATTCTCTTACTTGTATTGTTCTCGTATACCACATTTTCAAAATCCTATCTTGAAACGACAGTTTTTCCATCGACTTTAACTCTTTTAAAATTTGCTATTGGTTTTGGAGTAAAGTCGGGTTTTTGAATGCATC
>NW_020201865.1:36521-38903 GCF_001531365.2 Cynara cardunculus var. scolymus
TTTTTCTTCGGTTAGAAGGTCAGTCTCTCTTTTGTAGAAACTTGCTTCTTTTTCCGCTTTTATCCTTTCAGATTTTTCAAAATTTAATTTCTCTTTTAATTTAAAGAAATCTTCTGAAAGTTTTATAACCCTTAACTCTAGCTCAGATAGAGCAGAGTTGGTTTCATTTGAAGTAGACTCACATACATGATCATCAGAGTTGGAGGCAGATTCTGCATTGGACGTGGCCATCAGACAGATGAATGCTTTGTTTTCATTATCTGATAAAGAATCAGACACCCAATTTTCATTTTCGGCCATCAGGCTTCGCTCTCTAGGATTATACTTGTAATAGTCAACATCCTTTACCAATCGTCCTCTGCATTCTTTGGAAAAATGACCGAGTTTTCCGCACCTGAAGCATCGGAGGTCATTTTTCCTTCCATCCTTGTCCTCTTTCCTCTCGTCTCTTCTGTCTTCTCTTCTTTCTTCCCTCTGTTCTCTTCCATCTCTTCTATCTTCCCTCTGATAAAATTTGGATGGCTTCCTTTCATAGGATGACTGGTATCTTTCCCTCTTGAACTCTTTTCGTTCTTAGGGTTTCTTGATGAACGTTTTTTGGAACTGCTTTGTAATCAAGGGCAAAGATTTGGCAAAAGCTTTAATTTCATCATCTGATTCAGAAGTTTCTTCTTCAGATTTTGATTCTACCACCAATGCTTTCTTGCCTTTCTTCTTGTGTTCTCTGGTAGGGGTCCTTGATATTTCCTTTTCATCGGCAGTAAGAGCGAGAGGTCCACCGATGGATACCTTCTTCTTCATTATGTCGTTCTCTTGTGCTGCAAGCATTCCATACAGATCATGAAGTGACCAGCAGTCTAGGTCCTGGTTTGCTTGAAGGGACATAAACAGATGACTCCATTCATCGCCACTACTTTTAAGGAATAAAACATTGTTTTCTTCCTTAGTTCTGGAGATATCGTTTCGACGACATTGATTGATTAATGTGTTGAAACGATCGTATGTCTTCTGTATCGGTTCATGAGGAAGGGCCTTAAAATTTGTGTATTCATTGAGACATTGTGCTTTACGATTTTTCTTCGTTTTTGCTCCTCCTTCTAGTTGGCTTGCCAGTTCATCCCATAGTTCCTTGGCTGTGGAACATGCATCGAGGGATTGGAAGATTTCATTGGGTATGGCCATGATTATCAATCGTTTGGCCTTCTTGTCCGTCTCTACCCTTTCTATGTCGTCTTCATCCCAATTCTTCTCATCCTTGGGCATATAGTAGGCAGGAATTTCAGTTGTGGTGTTTGCTCCTGAAACTCTTGGGATAAGAGTTTGTGGAATGTAAGGACCCTCCATTACAGATCGCAGGAGGTTCCTGTCCATTCCTTCCAAGAAATTCACCATTCTGATCTTCCATTGTGGATATTCTTCTCGTTGAAGAGTTGGAGGCTTGGTGAGGGAGCCAACGCTATATRCAGAATTCCAGTTGGCCATTGAGAGTTTTTGAAGAGAAAAATTTTACGATTTGAAGAGAGAGAAAAAAATTGAGAGATTTTTAGATGATCGTTTTGATTGGAAAATCAATCAATTAGCTCTGATACCAATTGTTGATCCCAGATCTCTCAATAACACTAATAATCTAGTTAAGAATAACCAAATTATAGTGTTTTAATGAAGAAAGTGATGAACACTCAAGAATGAATTATAGACAATAAATAACAGTCTTGAGCGTCAAAGGTTTAACTTTATTGATAAGAAAAACGTAAAAGAGACATTTAGTACAATAGGCCTAATCACCTATTTATACTAGTAAGTTAATTAGAAGATAACTATCTAATGAGACTTTCTAGCTAATCTTCTATTAACAGATAATGTTTATCTAAACTATTGATAAGCTTTAATATTAAGATAAACTTGAAGTGTAGCTGTCGACTTGTCATCTCCAGTTGTCTTCCATGGTATGATGAATCATCCTTATCTTTAAATCTTCATCGTATGTTTCTGGATGAATTGCTGAATAATTCTCTAAGTGTTGTTGACCAGAGAGGCGATGAAGATGCTCTTTCCATCGCATCCCCGGTTGTCCATCGGCCCTCTGGTTGTTCACCACACTTGGCCAATTCTGCCTTGATGTCTTCATTGGTCTTCTAGTTCTTCATCACTTATTATTTTTCATTACTTTTTCACTTCATGAATTATGGGGTTTAACAGGTCCAAAGCCAATACTTTGTGAACTTTTTCACTAAGTACTCTTTTTCTCAACCAGAGCCTCTTAATTCAAAGTCTTTGAAACCAGAGCCCTCTGGTCTCAAAGGCACATCCATTCATCATCCACATACATGCACTTAACCTATTTTTCCTATTTCTTTGCATCGCCTTTGCAACCAGAGCCCT
>NW_020201865.1:39758-47347 GCF_001531365.2 Cynara cardunculus var. scolymus
TTTTAAACACAAATCTCATCCCATGCATCATTTGAGGGGGAGCTTTTAAATACATAAATATGCATTTTTCATCCCAGAGCCTGTAGTTCTACTATCCAGAGCCTCTGGACACCAAAATGCTAGATAAATGATGAATCAAACATGTGTATGCAACCAGAGCCCCTCTGGTTCTACATAATGGGTTGTTCATGTTTATACAGAGCCTCTGGTTTGTCTAACCAAGGCTTATTATTCATAAAACCCAACATTTCATTGATGAACTTGTTCGTCACTCCAGACCAGAGACCACTGGTTTCTCACCCAATGAGTCATGACCAACCAGAGCTTCTCTAGTTCCATGACAAAATAATTTTCATCCAAAAACCCATCTTAATTGAAAAAATTTTAAAGATTATACAAAATTGCAGCTTTTGTGACTAAAAACTACACAACATGGGTTTTTTGAAGATCAAAACTTTGTAATTAATATTTATCTTACAATTAGATGGAATTTTTAAATAATTTTTTTTGGATTAATATTTCAAGAGATATTATTTGGAATAATTAATTAATTACTCCAAATAATCCAAACGTCATCTTACACTAAAGTCTGCCACACTTACAGGCTGTTCCCCGTAAACCTCTTCAAATTACACATCCACCCTCCCCATGATGACACGTGTCCTCCCACATTAATGGCACAGTACCGTAAAGACGGCCCACGATCCCCACCAAATCACCTTTTTGCCAAACGTCTCCTACCATAATCATTACCATTTTAATATATTATTCCTTCACAAACCGTTTCCCATTCTCCACCTATATAATACCCTTCTTCTCCAACACTTTCTCCTTTACGCTTCCAAAACCATCTAAAAACAAAGACGAACAGCAAGACATAAAACATGCAACTCTCCTAACAATGGCTTCTTCCGCCTCACACAAATCAAACAACAACGACAGCCATGTGCAATCAACCGGCGCTGACAACCGTGCACTGGTATTCCTCCCCATCAAGCCAAACAACCATGCAATCGACCTTCGAACCAACCTGTTTGATGACAGGTTTGCAATCATGATAGAGTTTTGCCAAAACTGTATTCTTCAACCGGCACTGACCTTAACCGACAATGGCGTACCACTCAAGTACGTCCAACAATACTGGCAGACCTGTAAGTTTATGCCCAAAAGCCATGGAATCATGAGGGATATAGACGCCCCAAACGACATGGTCTGCTCCGTCAAGATCTCATGAGCAAAGGTCTCAAAAGTCCTTTGCATTCCCACACACCAAGAACTTGGCATTGACCAGTACGTCGAGCCACCGACAAGCTCCGACATCCTCTGCTTCATCCGAATGTTAGATTACAATTGTGACCTAGGCAATGCCTCTGATTTCAAGAGGCAATTCTTGCCTCCAATGTGGAATATGTTCTTTTCCATATTGAACAGAGCCCTAACCTGCAAACTGGGATCGATGGACCAGGGCAACATCAATATAATGACTATCATGTACGGCCTCTTCTTCAACCTACCGTTGGACTATGCTTTTCTCATCTACAACGAGATCCATGCAACAGTAATCAAGAAGTGCAAGCTTAAGGCCGTAGGAAAGCCATTGACATCCGTGCTCTTCCCATGGTTCCTTACTCTCTTTATCAAAGATGCAACAAGGGGACACGATCTACCGGCCGATGAACCATTCACTCCGTAGTTCCTCATGAATGGTCATCGACCAACGATCTCCAAGGAAGGCTACACCACAAAGAGGGCAGTCTCTCGAGCCATGCTCATCATCATATCAGAGACGTATAAGATAAGGTAGAAGTACGAACGCTCTATGTTGTCCCATGAACCAAGTACGAACGCTCTCTACTCTCTGTCATCTTCATTGGATGATGAAGATGATGATGATGACACTTCTCGTCCATCTCCCGGCCCTTCACATATGATAGGATCGATTAACTCAGTTTTGGATATTAATCAAATACTTCTGATGATCTTTAAACATTAACAGAGCAGCAGAAACAATAAGAATAAACAGAGTAAACAATCAATGAAGAACACAGTTGATGAATGATGAACAATGAGAGAGTAGCTTCAAATGATTTTCAATTGATTGAAAATGTTAACAATACAATATGGAAGCACATTGAATTACAAAGGCCTAAGCTGCTATTTATACTCGTTCCTAACGGCTTTTCTGACATGACCTAGACGTACAAATTCATCTAAGCCGTTCAAATAAAGCAGATTACAAACATAGTCACGTGATAAGCATGAGCAACTAACTAACCTAAGTAAAACAGTAAAGAAGTTCTTCACAGAAGATAAAACTGCAGACCCTCTGTGAGCCATCCCAGAGGCTCTGCTGGATGTGACTTGAGAGCACTTGATTCCAGAGGATCATCTTCCAGAACCTCTGTGATAGACAACAGAGGTTCTGTCATCTTAGACTTGTACGCTTTGTTTACAGAGGACCAGTTTCGAGAACCTCTGTGATAGACAACAGAGGTTCTGTCATCTTAGACTTGTACGCTTTGTTTACAAAGGACCAGTTCCAGAACCTCTGTGATAGACAACCGAGGTTCTGTCACTCTTCACTTGTGTGATTTGAACATCTTCTGTTGTTGGTTCTCTGTGGTCTTCTGTGGTAGAACCTCTTCTGTCAACACTTGCAGTATTTTCTTTTTCCATACTTTTACATTAAATGAAATGAGAGCTAACAATCTCCCCCTAAGTATGAAAAAGTAAAATTGGAAATWTAAATGCAAAAAATGACTTAATTGAAAGAATTACAAGAGGAGATAAAAGWTCATCCTCTGAAAAGAATTACAAGAATTAAAAGAATTACAAAATTGTTAAACATAGGCCAAATACTAGTACAGAAGGTTATTCAACAACAGATTCTGGAAAATCATCTACTGCATATAACATGTCAGCCTTTATGGTTCTGTAGACGTTGAAGATCCATTCTCTGAAGTTGATTTGCATCTTGATCGCCTCCAAAATACGAGACACTTCGCTCATCCTAAGATGTCCTCTGTCCACCTCTGCCGCTGCTCTTCTGAATATCCATTCTAGCGTCTCTGTAGAGTACTTATGTGATTCTGTTGGATCATAGAACCTTAGGATTTCATTCTCATCCAAGTACACAAACCCAAAAATGGGGTTGTGAATAATGGAGTTTGGATGATACCTAAGTATCCCACCAGGCCTGCTGTATAGAGGGGGGATCTTTAGATCTCTTTGGACCAACCTTACCGCGAGCTCGAAGTCCTTCTGGCTGTAATATCTTACTTGTGCGCGCATGACCTCAACCAGCCTTCTGAGCGATATTGAGTAGCTTGACCTCCTCTCCATGTAGATATTGAGAATTTTGTGCATGTAGATAACATCAAACACGCAGAGGTTATAGAGGTCAGCTTCTGTGAATGTATAAAGGTTGCCATCTTCCCTYCTTACTACATACTGAGCATAGAGCATCGTCTTCTTTAGCATAGTCCTTGGAAAAATTGTCTCTATGGAAGTGATCATGTGCTCTGAGAAGACTTGCTCACGAGGCCTTGTGAGCTTAGAGAACTGGAACTTGGCGGCGGAAGAAATGATCCCTGTAAGCTCTGGATCATAGGGAGGCTCTGTGTCTGCTGCAGAGTACCTCCACACTTGAATTTCTTCCATAGTAGTAACGGGCTCTGTTCGGACTTTTGGCATTGGAATCTTGCWCATTGATTCGAATATTTTAGAAACCCTTCCTACCGTGGTGGACTCTGGCACCTTGGCTTCCTCTTCTTCTAGAATTGGCCTCTGGCTGACCCCTCTACAAGGATGGGTTTGACGGTTCCTTGCAGAACGTCAAACGTACCCGTGGACGTCTCTAGGACTTGTGGGAATTATGATGAAGAGCCTTCTCCTGCTTTGTGAGGGATGGGGCCTCTCGCCTTCCTTGCTTGAGCCTCTGCCAGAGATTCCTTTAAAGCTTGAAGGAGTGCTGGATCGTCTCTGTATTCCTCTTCGTTTATTGCCTATGGAGTCTCTGTGCTAGACGACGACCCCTTCTGTGGTGACTCTACACCTTTGCCTTTATCTTTGCCTTTAGGCTCTTGTGCCTTTTCCTTGCCTTTAGAGAACGAGGCAGCTGTAGAGTCCACAATCTTGACGCCTCTGGCAGGAGTCTTCTTTGGCTCTGGTGCTTTCTTCTCAGCCTTCTTCTCCCCCTCATGACGATCACGATCATCACCTTCTTGATCGTTATGGTTCTTTTTGGCTTCTGCCTTGCATGTGTCCGGGGGAGCCTTCTCCAACCTCTTCAATATTTTGGTGGCCGCCTTCTTCATCTTCTTAATTACCTCATTTGCAAGCTCAGAGGCGTGATTAATATCGATCTTTGTCGACCATTTCAATTTGGAGACGCTTCTGTAGATTTCGCTTTTGAGGAGGTCACCCTCTTTCACGAGCTGTGATGTGCAGTCTCTGATCGCTGTGTTGGAGGCTCGGGCCTCTTTGAGAAGCTGGTCTGTATGCTTGCACACGAGATTACCCAGAGCTTCAACCATAGCATCAATCTCTCTGCGGGTAGCTAGGTGATTGATGTTGGCCCTACAGGACTTGGTATCAATACCATATGTCACCGCAGAGGAAAACATCTGCTTGATTTCGTCTTTGAGAGAGGAGTAATCCGTGTATCCCGCAGAGATGAAGTCGGCAGAGAATTGGGCGGCCATCTCTGTCAGTTCTGACTTCATCTTCTGGATGGAGGAGGGGTTGAGAGAGAGTGCACTAAAGGCCTCTGCAAGGTCTTCCTTCTGAAGGACACAGCTCTGAAGGGTTGAAAGTGTAGACTTGAGTTTTGCTGTTGTTGAGCTCAACTCCTTCAGAGCCTCTGTTATCGGAGAAAGGTCTTCTGTCACCGTACGGGAGATAAACAAGCTTTTCAACTCTTCTATCTTTTTGAATACTTATGTGGCAAAGGTTTGAAGCTCCCCCTTTGTCACATACGTATCATGGGTAACTAAATCACCAACACATGGTGATTTAGTAGCCTCGAAGCGTGAGGCGCCCTCAGCGACTGGTATAGTGTAGTCTGCTCGGGGACTTCCACCAGATCCTCGAACTTCTCCCAGAGGAGAGCCTATTGGTGTTCTGTAGATTTCGTGCCCTGTAGGTTCAGAGCCTAGCATGGCAGAGTGATCTAGTGGAGACATTGGGTGTTCTAGACCCTCTATCGCGGTGTGCCTCACATGTGCCTCTGAAGCACATTCTGGGTGATCACTCTTGTGTGAAGAGGCAACGAATGCCTCTGTGGGATGTGTCGAGTCCTTGGGCGAAGGGACTCTTGTAGTAAAACCTTCATCCTTTTGAGAGGATGAAGGAGTAATATGTTGTTTCCCGGCTGTGCATTCCACAGAGGACGAAAGAATGTCCTCTGCGTGGGTAGGCTGGGTTGGGCTCGGCATGTGCGTGCCTTGTTCAATAGGGGATCCCTCTAGAACAGGGCCCCTAGAAGCGTGGGATGCACTGGGAGGTGGGCTGGGTTGTGTGCCTTCGGCATCTTGTTCTCCCTCACCTAGCTCCTCTTCCTTTTCTTCTTCGTTGTCTAAGACGACCTCGGTCCCCAACTTGGAGATGTCGATTGGCGCCTTGAATTTCTTTTGGATATTGAAGATAACGTCCTAGATTTGTTTTGTTGGGGAAACATCTAGTACGACTTTGCACAATCTTCTGCGCTTAGGAGTGGTAGCCTCTGCCGGGCTCTCTTGTGCCACAGGCTCTGTGACCACAGGCTCTGTGACTACAGGCTCTGTGACCACAAGCTCTGTTGGTTGAGCCTTCTTGGTTTTCTTCTTTTTAGACTTTGGCAGAGGACCACTTGGGCCTTCTTCTTCTGCAGGCCTCTTCTTCCCCTTCTTCTTCACAGAAGAGTCGGCACCCTTCTATGTCTTCTTATGCTTCTTGGGTGGGGGACTTGAGATTCTAGGGATTGCCTCACTCCTCTTACCAGCCTTTGCAGGCTCCTTCATACGTCCCTCAACCCCCATTTTTTCAATTCTCTCACCTAGGAGGATTCCTATTCGTGGTGGGGTCTCAGGGACCGTTTCTGGTCGCCTGAATCCACGTCTATAGGCCTTCCTATCTTCGTGGCTAAGAAACCTGAGCATGGCTCTTGATAAAGGTCTAGGGCTTCTGTACCCTTGCTCGTGCTCAGTTGGGTGGAATTCCTTGAACGGGTACAGCCTTGCGTTTGGTCCCATAGAGGGTAGTTTAGCTGCTAACAGATCTCCAAAGACAAGACCAAGGAACCGTTGAAGAATGAGGTTGGGTTGGTTCATGTCTTCCTCGGCCTTCTTCTCTGCCTTGACCTTTGACTTTTCTCCCCGTTGAGTTGCGCATTTCTTCTTGTTGAGACCTACCATGTCCTCGAATATTAGTTGAGCATAGTCGAGTGGCAGGTTGAAGTAGATCCCGTAGACGATTGACATCATGGCAAGCGAAGTCTGGTCGTGGCTACCCACCTTCCCTGTCAAGCAGCAGTTTATGATCGAGAATAGGGTGTTCCAGATAGGGGGTAATCCTTTGCGCTTGAACTGACTTTGTTTGACAATTGGGGTCGCATAGGAGTAGATTTCGAGGAATTGAATCAATTCCTCATCAGTCGGGGTAGTAGCATAAGCATTTAATTGAAGATTCTCCAGTGTGGGTAAACGCAGGGCACATCGCAATATGTCCACATTAAGTTCCAAAGGTACTAACGATTTATTGATGGGGTGAGAGGCGTAACCAACGATAGTCAGTCCATAATTTTCCAAAGTTGTTATGTAAAAACTCAAAAGAAATTGAGTTATGTAGGATTCAGTGGTCGGTTTGGTAGCAGATAGGGCATAGAAGAGGGGATGGTTTCTTCGAATATCAAGTAATGGAGAGGTAAAATCAGGAAAACCTGTGGTTGAAGGAATGAAGAAGTAGTTGTTTGGCTTTTTGACGAGCACGACCTTTTCGTATCTGTTTTGCACGAAGGACAGTGCGTGGGATGTCAATGCTTGAGACTGCGTCACTTCGTTGTCGCTTGAAACATTGACGGATTGTGCAGATGCGGAGGAGGAAGACATTTTGCAGGTTTTTGCTTGAGAAAATGCAAGGTGCAGGTTCGCTGGAGTATTTGAGAGAGGTAAAGGTTTTTGATTTGGGGGGAAAGGGGTATTTATAGGGAGGGATTTCAAATTGAACCGTTTTGTTGATGAAAGGTCGTAATGAGTGGTTTTAGGTTGAAACGGCTCAAAAAGGTATGACACGCCGTGTTGGGAGGACGCGCGATTGATGACGGGCGCCCCCTTTTTTTGACACGCGCGTGTAGGTTCTAACCCTTATCCACAAAACCACGCGCACCATATCCATAGACAAGAACTATTAAGAGACTTCTGTCAGAGGCCTAAGGGTAACAAAGCCTCTGTGATATGTGTCGGGTCTTCTTATAATGTTACACCTTTTTATTAACTAAACCGTTTTGAAAATCCATAGAGAGATGAGTACTTGCTCATCTCAAACTTACAGAGCCTCTGTTAGAAGCACCAGAGGTTCTGATGAGTTGACCTCTGAGAACAAGATACTTCAAA
>NW_020201866.1:0-1109 GCF_001531365.2 Cynara cardunculus var. scolymus
GACCCTCTGTGAGCCATCCCAGAGGCTCTGCTGTAATTGACTTGTATGATCTTATTGCCAGAGAACCATTTTCCAGAACCTCTGTGAGAGACATCAGAGGTTCTGTCACATTTTACTTGTATGATGAAACAACTTCTGTTGCTAGTCCTCTGTTGTTTTCTATCGAAGATACCCTTCTGTCAACACTTGCAGAATACTTTTTCTATACTTTTACAAGAGATGAATAATAAAGATCACATGTGGTATGCCCAGATTTTAAAAATTTAGAACAGGATTTTCATTTTCTTTTAATCCTGACACAACTCTCGTCAATTCTTTTAGCTCACAACAACTACCCCTCTCTTTTTCATTTTAGTCTCAGCACACAAACCCTTTTTGATTTAAACTCACTCAGATATGGTTGTCCTCTTGGGTAGGTCTGTCGGTTTTGACATTCCATAGAGGTAATTCTAATAAGCACTCAGTCCCTCCTAAAGTTGCATGTTATGCTCAGCTGATCACAATGATTGATCAAAACATTATTTCTTTAAAACACAATGATTAGATAAAAAAAATTGATCAAGAAATTTGGCCTTAAGCACAATTAACGAAAGAATGATGCGACAACAATTCGATATATACGAGAGAAATGAATGAAGATCTGTAAGAACAAGTTTACAGATTCTGATATTCAAAAAAATGAATGTATATGTATCAATGTAAAAAATATCTGAAAACAAAATTGAATACAAACGAGTGTATTATCACCGAAAATGATTTTCATATAAGAGACATGATAATAACAGTTTGAAGAATAGCTGAAACAGGTATTGAAGTTATGTTCGATGAGAAATTACACAAGTAAAAATCTCAGGAAATACCTGTTTAGAAAATGTACTTGTTAGAAAAAAAAATCATTTTCCGAATTTTTTTTTATTAAACTTTCTAGAGACTCCTCCTAGAAAGTAGATTATAGAAATGATTCAGTTAAGCTCAAAAAATTAAAAAATTTGAAGAAAACATTTTAAGTACGGGTTCTAAACTGAGTGTTTAGAAACCACACTCGGTAAAGCACGGGTCCTGAACTGAAATGTTCAGAAGCCTCATTTGGAATAAATTATAACTCCCCC
>NW_020201866.1:2309-27699 GCF_001531365.2 Cynara cardunculus var. scolymus
AATTGAAAGTGTACTTCTAACCTCTTTGAGTTTATTGAAAAGATCTTTATTAGTTTTACTCCAAGTCTTCAAATCTTCATCATAATTTTTTTTACAGAGCTGAGAGTGTTCTCGAGTTTTTCAATTTTATACTCAAATTCCTTCTCGATTCTTTCACATTCTTTTTTATGATCTTTCTTTAAATCTTTGATATATTCCTCATTAGCATAATTCTTAGTGTACATATTTATGTATTTCTCGTTATAGTTCACAATGCTCTTTTCCAGCTCAACAATCTTCTCTCTCATCTCCTTTAGAATATCTGTCATTAAAAAAAAATTGATCAGTTATAGGATCTATGCAGTGAAATCAGTAAAAGAAATCAAAAACAATTAAGCTCAAAATACAAACAAAAACACACTAAAAATGATGAGAAATCAGATAAATGACGAAAACTGTAAAAAATCAGTAAAAACAGTCAAAACTTTTGAAAACAGTTAAAAACTGTTAAAAACAGTCAATGATAGTTGAAACTGATGAAAAACAGTTTATGCAACGGAAAATAGATCAAAGATTTCTCAAACAGTTAAAACAAATCAAAAACAGATAAACGATGATCCAAAATTTAAAAAAATAAATAAAATAAAACTCAAAACCAAAAACACAACAAATATAAGCCCAAGAAATAAATGTCCAAGTCCAAAACAAATATCCAAGACCAAATTCTATTTCTAGCCCAAATCAAAATTAAAGAAAGTGAAATATCTAAAGCTAGAGATGAAACTACAAATAGAAATCAACAATTAACAAATAGCTATCTTGGACTCTTGCTTCTGCCTTCGCTTTTGCCAATGGTGCTCAGCCGCTAATATCTCAATCACACGAGGCAGTGCTCGACCTTTCGTAACAAAAATGTGGAGCTTTTCTTCAGAATAACCCTTCTACATAGAAGTGTTTGACAGCATTTCTGTGCAATTTTGGCTCCTTAATCCTCTCAAAGATGATCTATACAAGCTTTCTGATCACTGTAGAAACCTGCTGTTCCAGTCCTCAAAATTTGATATATAAGCACAAAGTGACACCAATAAAACCAAATCCTCAAATTTGATATCAAACCAATAAAAGAAATGAAACAGGGGCTTTGGATTCTGTGTAGGTTAGAGCAAAGGGATCAATGTAAAAACAGCAAGAAGATTAGACCAGTTTCTTTCCACCCGCCTATGAACAATGAAAGATGGACTGTTTAGTGATTTACCTAAACAAATCTTCAAATCGGATGAACCTGCAAGAAATTGGACACTATAGCAAGCAATTTAAATGAAATCGAAGAGTCTTCGATGAAGGTAAAACCAAACAAGAACCCCTAAATTGAACAATACAACCTGTGATTAAAATTTTATGAACTTGACTGTTGCTGTCATTCCCATGGCCCAAACCCTTGACAGTCACAAATCTGGAAAATAAGAAACAGGAGATAGCGAAATTTCTGCACTTAACAGCTTTTGTGTGTTCTCTTTGATAAATCCAACTGCTTCCTGCTCTTTTTTACTTATTCCAACAGCATCCCAACTGATACTTCTTAATTTTCTCTTGTGGTGCTTCAGTAACAAATCAGTATTATGATATTACAAACAGAAACTGCAATTAGACAAAGATTGTGATCAAGACTGTTAAGAAACACACAATTACACCAGAATCTCAACTTACTTCACAATTTCAACAGAAAATATGCACTCTGTCTACACCTTTATCTCCTCCTCTTTCGATTCAAAACTCTTCAAATAATGTAATCCGTAGGCATAACTCCAAATTGAGTATCCCTCGATAAACCTCTTATTCGAATTTGTTCAAGCTTTCCGGTCACCGTTGACTCCGATTAGGTTTTAGCCCTCTCTGTTTCATTCGATTTCTGTTTGTTCATATATATCAATGATGTTTCACAGAGAGACTTTAAAATCAGATTAAGAAGCAATGAGCGATTTAGGTAGAACTTGATGAAGTCTTTGAGCGATTTAGCAAATCCGGTCAAGTCTAATTCGAGTCAATGAGCGATTTAGGTAAACAGAACTCCGATCAAGCCTTGTGCGATTTGCCAGGCGATTTAGAGAACTCCGATCAAGCTACAATCGATTTAAACTTAGAAAGATTCTGTAAAATTGATGAAATCGATTAGAGCAGCAGACCTGTTGAGCGATTTAGACTTAGAAATATCGGATGAAGGTTAAGCGATAAACTAATCCGATCAAACCCTTTGAGTGTGAGCGATTTATGTTGAAATCTTGAGCGATTTACAGATTCCTTGAGCGATTTATGGAGAAATCGATTGACCTTTATCCGATTTAGAAGCTGTGAGCAACTTGGTAAGCAATGAAGAAGATGAACCAGATATGAGAGCCTTCTTTAATTGACATCGGCCTTATCCGGTCAAGATGGGCCTTGGACGATTTAGAGAAAAAACAATCAAAAACACAAAAACAGTAAAATTTTAACAAAAAAACAGATCAAAACACTGATTTTTTATAAAAAAAACTAAGAACACAAAAACTTTCAAAAACTCAAAATTCACCAGAAACTTTAAAACTAAAGATCAAAATACGAAATCTTGTGAAAAACAAAGATTCACAATCCAAAAACACACACAACGATCACAAATTTAACACACAAACACATGATTTTGAAAAAAAATCGGATCAATCAAAAAGAAAAAAACATGAAGAATGCTAATAAGAAGACAGAAAAAAAATCTTCAGATCTTGATTTCTTCTCTTTGATTTCGATGCACTCCTGCTCTGATACCAATTGTGTGTCCACAATGATCAATCTTCAAGTAATCTCTAATTCATCAATGGCAGAATCTCAGATCTAACATTCAAGAACACATATGATATTTGAGAGAGAAAGTCAAACTTCAAGACTTGGTCAAACCTTCTTTACATATATTAAATCTTACAAATGAGCTCCCTTCTCTTAGATTTACGAAGACATTACCCTATTTATAGGGTCAAACTTCTAAACACAAGTCAAAGTCAAACTCCTATAATAAAAGTCAAACACGATGACTTTTACAATTATAGATAATATTTAACTTTCAAGACGAATATAATTTAATACTAATTTTCAGTCCTAACAAGTGTTCTTATTGAAGATCTACCAAATCTGCCATGGATTCTTGAATGTTTGAAGCTTATTTAGAAGATTGATCATAAGAGGACTATCACTTCATAAGTCTGAGAGTGATCTGAATGAGTTAAAGAAGTTATTGGATTTAGAGAAAGAGAAGGTTCTAGAAGCTGAGAAGAGTTTGAATTTTGAAAGAACATAATTTGAGAAAGATAAGAAGAGATTTCTAGAAGTAGAGAAAAGATTCGGTGCTGAACGCATATTTTATAAAAATAAGATAAACTCTCTTGAGCTGAACGCTAAAATGCTGTTAAAGCAGATCTCTGATTTTGAGCAGCTGATCATCTTGGAACGAGCCAAGACTGATAAAGAGAAGGAAGACATCAGAGAAGAATGTCTGAGCCAGAATCAGAAAATGTCTGACTGCATTGCTCTAAAGCTTAGATGAAGAGAAGAAGCAATTTGCACTTGAAAAGAGAAATACTACAAAGAAATATGCAGCTATAGCTAAAGAGCTTGTAGAAAAGAAAAAGTGGCTCGACATTGCTTCTGAAAATGAGAAAAGCAGCTCAGATGAAGAGAGAAGAGCGTTTGACAATCAGAAGAAGAATTTTGAGAGGCTGAAGAAGGAGTTAGAATGTAAACTCCTAGATACTTCAAAGAAATTGTCTAATCTGAAGACAGAACTTGAAATTGAATTGAATATGAGAATTGAACTCAAAGAGAAGTATGATTTAGTTGCTGAAGAACGTGACCAGCTTTTAAAGAAAGTCAAATACTTTTCTTGTGCTCAAAGCTCAACTGGTTCTCCTTCATAGTGTAAAACCAACTTTTATGACTGTTCCAAATCTAACAGTTATTCAAGCATTCCTAAATCTACTATTTCTAAAAACTATTCTCATTCTTCTAATTAGTACTATCAAGGGTACGTCATCGGGTCACCCAATTATTCTTCAAAAGTTAAAAGCATTTGGGTTAATAAGCCTGAATCTGTTTCTTCCCGTAATTCTGTTGTTACTAATAATAATCTTCCTTGTTTTATGAGATCTACTACTGATTTGATTAATCTTAGCCAGAGAAGAATCATGTGCTCCACATGCAAGACAACCAACTCGTACTTACAGATCTTCATTCATTTCTCTCACATTCTGAATAATCTAATTTCATATATCACTCCTTGTTTGATTGTGCTTCAAAGTTACATCTTGATCAAATTTTATATGATCATTGTGCTTTATTTACAATAATATTTTTTATCAATTGTTGTGATCATTTGAGTATACTGTAAATTTTAGGAGGGACTGAGTGCTTAATAGAAATACCTCTATGGAATGTCAGAACCGATAAACCTACCCAAGAGGACAACCATATCTGATTGAGCATTAAATACACAAGGGTTTGTATGCAGAGCTTAAAATGCAAAAGAGAGGGGTAGTTGTTGTGAGCCAAAATAATTGATGAGAGTTGTGTCAGGGTTAAAAGAACATAAGAATCCTGTTCCAAAATTCTAAATTCCGGGCAGACCACATAATCTATTAGTTCTCAATTCTTTCGAGACTAATATTGAAAAAGGCAAAGCCCATGCCAATTCTTGTCACAACCCCACCAACTACTCATTTATCCCTTAACAAATAAGTGTTTCAATAACACTTGGGGCACGTAGCTCACAATCTATCAATTTCTCATTCAGAGAAATTTGATATTGAAATAGAAGGATATATGTCCCCCCTTCATGTCTTTTTGATCACGTAATTGAGTCTGATAAATTTGTGTAGTCCACATGGTTTTATTATTTTGAGCCTAAACAGAAGCATATGTTGCTTTATCTTTCTACACTACACAGATTTTGCAAATTATATGTTATTTTGCCGAAACATTCATAGATATACGTCTATAAGATATCGATGATTGAATGGAAGACCTGGTGAGATGAACCTCATAAAGTCTCATATATGAAGTACATTCGTTGTACTGAGTATATCTGTTATACTCACAGGCCAATCTTTTTATAAGATTGAAAACAATTTCATAAGTTGAAATTGGTTGTTACCTTCCCATTCCCTTAATCTAAAAAGATTATACAAGTGGATTTGAAAAGATATGCTTACAGTTTTATGAATTAACGGTGCTCACTGAAGATTTCATTTATTATTATGTATGATGCTAATGATTCTCATTTCATCATAAGGGGGAGTATGAAATAATGAATGTAATATTCAATTCCGAATGATATAAGGGGAATATGTTGTAAAGATCAAGGAGGAGTAACATCAAAGGTCGGCAAAAGAGTCAAAGGAGTGTGACTGGAGATAATTGCTGAAGATTATTCCTGTGCTACAATGTCTGAGAGTTTTTGAATGTGAAGATCATTCTTACAACAGTTTACTGATAAAGATTTCTTGTCCAAGAGATTATTTAATTTTGTAGAAGAAAGTTTGTGAGATTTTGTCTGAAGAAATTAGTTTTTGGGAAGAATGTTAGTGATTTGTTTGTCTGAAGATTCTTTGAAGATCATATCTTGAAGATCGTTTTTGAAGATTTTTGCTGATACTGTTCTACATTGTCAAAAGAGAAGATCATCCCTATTCTACATTCGAGGGGGAGAATGTTAGAAGATTTTCTCAACAAAAGATCATCTGAAGATCTCAAAGTAAAGATTGTTCTGAAGTTTTTGAAGAAGTCATAAAGAGCTTAAAGAGACAAAGTTCAAACGAGATTCAAAGCGCGTAAAGTCTTTCAAGCCTGAATACAAAGGGGGAGAATGTTAGGAATGAATTTTAGTGTAAATTGTATTCGTGTTGAAAAGATAAATTTGTCTATAATTGTTTTAAAGTCATCGTGTATGACTTTGTGTGTAATGTTTGACTTTGACTAGTGGGTTGAAGTTTGACGTTATAAATAGCATTTTCTTAGTGTAATTGTAGGAGGAGATTTCATTGTAAACATTATGTATATTTTGAGAGATATAAAAGGTTTGATTTGTTGACTTTCTCTCTCAACTCTCCTCTCATGTTCTTGAGTGAAAATCATAGATTGCCATGAATTCTTACAAGATTATTGAAGATTGATCATTTAGGGACTTACCAGAGAAGAAGAGAATGATTGAAGTTGAGAGAAGATTTTATTCTGAATGCTATTTTGGAGTTTTATCAACAATTTGCATATCTTATGAGAATAAAATTAACTTTTGAGAGCTGAACTCTAAAATGATGTTGAATCAGATCTCAGATTTTGAGCAGCTAATCATCTTGGAACGATCCAAGATTGATAAAGAGAAGAAAGAGATCGGAGAAGAATGTCTGAGCAAGAACCTTGAACTATCTATCTGCATTGCTCAAAAGCAGAAGGCTTTGAATGAAGAGAAGAAGCTGTTTGCTCTTGAAAAGAGAAATACTGCTAAGAAATATGCAACTATGGTCAAAGAGCTTGCAGAAAAGAAAAAATGGCTTGACATTGCTTCTGAGAAGAAAAGAGCAGCTCAGATGAAGAGAGACGAGAGTTTGATAAAGAGAATAAGATGTGTGAGAAGCTGAAGAAGGAGTTAGAAGGTAAACTCCTGGACACTTCTAAGAAATTGTCTGATCTTAAGACAGAACTTGAAACTGAACTGAAAATGAGAACTAAACTTAAAGAAAAGTATGATTTAGTTGTTGATGAATGAGACCAGCTTTTAAAGAAAGTTAAAGACTTTTCTTGTGCTCAAAGCTTAACTGGTTCTTCTTCACAGTGTAAAACAAGCTTTTATGACTGCTCTAAATCTAACAGTTATTCGAGCAGCCCTAAATCAACTGTTTCTAAGAACTATTCTCGTTCTTCAAATTAGTACTATCAAAGCTATGTCATCGGATCACCCAATTATTCTTCTAAAGTTAAAAGTATTTGGGTAATAAAGTTGAATCTGTTTCGTCTCGTAACTATGTTGTTACTAACAATGTTCTTCCTTGTGTTGTAAGATCTACTAATGATCTGATAAATCTTAGCAAGAGAAGGACCATGTGCTCCACATGAAAAACCACTGATTTTGTGAACAGAAGGAGGTACAACAGGTGGACTGGAGACAACAGATATCAGAAAAGCTGGAAGAGTAATAACAGGTATGATAATAATAACTGGTATGGATCCTATTGTGTATATGATCATCCTGTTAAAAGTGCGAAAAGGAAAATATCTAACAAGAATAGATGGTTTGGCAGTTACAATATCCCACAACCTGATACTAACAAAGAAGGACCCAAGTTCGTTTGGGTATCAAAATCCGTTTGATCTGATTTTGCAGGTGCGTCATTACAGTGCTGATCAGAATATTATAATTATGATGCACAAATTCCGAGGTAGTTTGTATACTGTCCAATTTGAGGCTTCTAAACATTCAGTTTAGGATCCGTGCTTTACTCATTGAGGTTTCTAAACACTTAGTTTAGGACCCGTGCTTAATTGACAATGGTTTCTAATTACACAGTTCAGGACCCGTGCTAAAATGGTTTCATTTTTGTTTATTTTGAGCTGAAACGATTCATTACTTAAATCTATTTTCTAGGGGGAGTCTCTAGAAATTTTAATACAAGTTTTTGGGAAGTGAACTGTTTTTTTTAAAACGAGTACATCTTCTGAGCAGGTATTTTCTGAGATTTTACTTGCGTAATTTCTCATTGATCATAACTCCAATACCTGTTTCAGCTATTCTTCAAACTGTTATTATCACGTCTCTTAAAATGAAAATCATTTTCGGTTATAATACGCTCGTTTGTAACCAAATGTTGTTTTTTTGATATTTTTTTACCTTGATTGATACACTATCGTTAATTATTTGAATATCAGAATCTGTAAATTTGTACTTACAGAATTTCATTCATTTCTCTCACATACTGAATAATCTGATTGTGCGTATCACTCTTTGTTTGATTGTGCTTAAAAATTACATATTTTGATCAATTTTATCTGATCATTGTGCTTTATAGCAATAATATTTTTGATCAATTGTTTGTGATCAACTGAGCATACTGCTAAATTTTAGGAGGGACTGAGTGCTTTACAGAAATACCTCAATGGAATGTCAGAACCGACAAACCTACCCATGAGGACAACCATATCTGAGTGAGCATTAAATACAAAAGGGTTTGTGTGCATAGATTAAAATGAAAAATGAGAGGGGTAGTTGTTGTGAGCCAAAAGAATTGATGAGAGTTGTGTCAGGATTAAAAGAATAAACAGAATCCTGTTCTAAACTTTAAAATACCGGGCATACCACGTAATCTATTAGTTCTCAATTCTTTCGAGACTGATAATGAAAAAGGCAAAGCCCAAGCCAATTCGTGTCACAACCACACCAGCTACTCATTTCTCTCTCAACAAATAAGTGTTTTAATAAAACTTAGGGCACGCAACTCACAATCTATCAGTTTCTCATTCGGAGAAAGTTGATATTGAAAAAGAAGGATATATGTCCCCCTTTCAAGTCTTTTTGATCACTAATTGAGTTTGATAAATTTGTGTAGTCCACACGGTTTATCATTTTGAGCCTAAACATATGTTGCTTTATCTTTCTACACTATACAGATTTTGCAATTTATATGTTATTTTGCCAAAACATTCATAGATATTCTTTTATAAGATATCGATGATTGAATGGAAGACCTGGTGAGATGAACCTCAAAAAGGCTCATATATAAAGTACATTCGTTGTACTGAATATATTTGTTATATTCACATGACAATCATTTATAAGATTGAAAACAATTTCATAAGTTGAAATTGGTTGTTAGTTTCCCATTCCTTTAATCTGTAAAGATTATACAAGTAGATTTGAAAAGATCTGCTTACAATTTTATGAATTGACGGCTTTTGCTGAAGATTTCATTTATTCTGTTGTATGATGCTCATGATTCTCATTTCATCATAAGGGGGAGTATGAAATAATGAATGAAATGATCAATTCTGTATAATAAAAGGGGAGTATGATATAAAAATCAAGGGGGAGTATAAGATAAATATTGAGAACCGGCAAATGACTCAAAGAAATCTGACTGGAGATTATTACTGAAGATTATTCCTGTGCTACAATGTCTGAGAGTTTTTTGAATGTGAAGATCATCCTTACAAAAGTTTACTGATAGAAATTTCTCATCGAAGAGAATGTTTAATTTCGGTGGAGAATGTTTGTGAACTGTATCTAAAGAAATTCGTTTATGGGGAGAATGTTAGTAATCTGTTTGTCTGAAGAAATTATTTGAAGATCATATCTTGAAGATCGTTTCTGAAGAGTGTTTCTGATTTTGTTCTTCATTGACAAAAGAGAAGATCATTTCTGTTCTACATTCGAGGGAGAGAATGTTAGAAGATTTTTCTCAACAGAAGATCATCTGAAGATCTTAAAGCAAAGACTATTAGAAGATTCTTTTTGAAGATTTTGAAGAAGTCATAAAGAGCTTAAAGCGACAAAGTTCAAACGAGATTCAAAGCGCGCAAATTCTTTCAAGCCTGAATACAAAGGGGGAAAATGTTAGGACTAATTTTCATGTTAAATTGTATTCGTCTTGAAAGTTTACTACTGTATATAATTGTATTGATATCGTGTTTGACTTTCCTTGTAATATTGACTTTGACTAGTAGCGTTAGTTGTTTGACCCTATATATAGTTTTGTCTTTGGTGTAGTTGTAGGAGAGCTTTCGTTGTAAACAATACGTACATTTGAGAGAGTAATATAGACTTTGACTTGTTGACTTTTTCTCTCAATCTTCTCTCAAGTTGTTCTTGAAGATTAACTGATTCTGCCATTGATTCTTGAAGATATATGAAGATTGATCATATTGTGGACTCATACCTATACAGATTCAGATCATCCAGGTTGCAAGCTTGATAGTGTTAGAACTGAATTTTAGTGTTAAATTGTATTCGTCTTGAAAGATAAAATTGTCTATAATTTAAAATAGACATTGTGTTTGACTTTGTGTGTAAAGTTTGACTTTGACTATAGGACTCTAGTTTGACCCTATGTAAAGGGTTTAGTTTTTTGCAATTTTAGCAATGAAGCTCATTGTAATATTCAGTATACGTAATAGAGGTTTGACCAGATTTTGAGTTTTGACTTTTCCTCTCATCTCTCTCATATTGTTCTTAAAGTTCATATCTAGATTCTGCCATGGATTCTTACTAGAAGATTGAAGATTGATCTAAAGAGGACTAACAATTGGTATCAGGGCAGGAATGCAGTGAAATCTAGTGAAGAAATCACAATCTTTGAAGAATTTTTGGAAAATTTTACTTTTATTCATCTTGTGTTCTTATAAGTGCTCTTCATTTTCTTATCGATTTTTTCATAAATCTTTCAAAATTTCATATTTAGATGTTAAAATGATAATCATCGTATGTGTATTGTTTTGTGAATATTTGTTGTTCACAGAGTTTCATATTTTAATCATTCATTTAAGAGATTTGATGATTTTTTTTGTGAATTTAGAAAAGTTTTGGTGTTCTTAAAAACTCATAAAAAGTCTGAGTTTGATCCAGATTTTCATAATTTTTTAAATGTTTTTGTGTTTTTTGATGAATTTTGATCGAATTCTGGAATTTGGGTTGACTGAAGTTTGTTAAATCGCTCAACTTGAATTAGTTTGACCGGATATTGTACATCACTAAAGTTGACTTAACCGTATTCATTTAAATTGCTTGGAAATCATTTGGAACCCTACACGATTTTGGATTTAATCAATTTCAACAAAGTGACCAGATTCTTAAATCGCTCAAAGAAGAAGAAAGGGGCTTGATCGGATTAGCTATATCGCTCAAAGACTTAAACTATATCGCTCATGAGTACAACCGGATTAGAACATAGTCAAGTATGTGGACTCTATATCGCTTGACACTGTGACCGGATTTCTTCTAAATCGCTTGGCAGCTCTACCGGTTTAGTCTTTCTCGCACAGTCTTAGTCACAATCCTATCATTTTGTCCGGTTTATAGTAAACCACCTAGAGGCTTGTTCGACTTAGGAGTTAGTCATTTGGCATATCAACCGATTTAGTCTAAGTCACTTAGTACTTTGTCCGGACTAGCTTATCTTCTCGTCTAGCGATTTAGTTTTCTTGGCCAAGTCTAAACTGCTCATAGGCATCATTCGGATTTGTTCCCCGAATAAGAACTTAGTCTATATCACAACAGTTTGACCGGATTAGCATTCCTCGCACACAAGCTTGACCGGATTCATCAATCCCTCGGTCAACTGTTTGTTCGGGTTTGAGTTTTTCTCGACCAAGGGCTTGTTCAAATTCTATACTTAGTCATGAGCTGTCTCGCCTAGTCTTGATCATCCTCGGTCATAAGACTTAGTTGCATAGCAAGTTTTGTCCGAATTTGTGAATTCTCTGTCAAACAAAAGTTTCTTGATCACGAATTTGAGCTGTTTTATTTGTTTTTTTATCTGTGTTAGAACTGTTTGAGATTTCTTGAGCTGTTTTGTGTCGCGTAAACTGTTTCCTATCAGTTTTAACTGTTTTTGACTGTTTTTAACAGTTTTTAACTGTTTTCAACAAGTTTTGACTGTTTTTATTAATTTTTGACATTTTTTCGTCGATTTTCTTATTTCTCAACAGTTTTGTGCTTTTCTGTTTTGTTTTGGAGCTTAATCGTTTTTTGATTTCCTTTATTGATTTCAATGCATTGAATCCTTTGATCAATCTGATTTTAAAATGGCAGTTTCTTTTAAGAGGGAAAATAGAAAGCTGAAAGAGAAAATTTCAGAGTTAGAGAAGATCTTGAAAGATTATACAGACAAATACATTAATATGTTCTAAGAAAACCATTCTAACGAGGAACATATTAAAGATTTAAAAAGGGATCATAAAGAAAAGTGTGAAAGAATTGAGAAGGATTTTCAGCATAAAATTGAAAAGCTTGAGAAAACTCTGAGTTCTGTAAGAAAAGACTATGATGATGATTTGAAGACTTGGAGTAATGCTAATAAAGATTTGTTCAATAAACTTCAAGAGTTGCAAACTAAGAGAAACTCTTCTGAGAAAGATAATACAGATACTGAGGACTTAACTCGAAAATTTCATAAATCTGAGAGTGAGTTGAGTAAGTTAAAAAAATCACTGAAATTAGAGAAGAAAAAAGCTCTGAAAGTTGAGAAGAGCTTACATTTTGAAAGAATGGAATTTGAAAAAGAGAAGAAGAGAATGTGTGAAGTAGAGAAAAGATTCGGTGCTGAACGCATATCTTTTGAAGATAAGATAAACTCTCTTGAGCTGAAAGCCAAAATGCTGTTAAAGCAAATCTTAGATTTTGAGCCGCTGATTATCTTGCAACGAGCCAAGATAGATAAAGAAAAGAACAACATCGAAGAAGAATGTCTGAGTCAGAATCAGAAATTATCTGACAGCATTGTGTTGGGTTCAAGAATGTGCTTAATTGTTGTATTCAAGTTCTCCCATTGTATTTGCTTTTGTAATAGTTAGCCTTTGTTATTTTCCTTGTATAAATAGTCTTTAACTTGTTAATTGTAGTTAGTTCAGATCATTTTCAGATTAGTTGCTGTTAATCATTCTTGTAAAATTCTCTCAAGAAATACAATATTCAACTTTTGTGAAAATCTCTCTCTACTCATCTCTATTGTTCTTGAAGGATTAATCTGATTATATATGATTTTGGGATTATCAATTGGTATCAGAGCTTAGATTGTAGCAATTTGATAGAAGGATTACAATTTTTTTGAGGAATTTTGCACGGATTTAGTGGATTTTAAGAACTGTTCATCGCCTGTTCTTGAGTGTTCATAGCAAATTTTTGATCGGATTGCATATTTTCTGCTCGAATCTCATCAATTCTTAGTGTTAATTGTTAAAATTTGCACTACTAGATTCGCGTTTTCAATCTGAACATCTTTGATTCACATTATTTTGGATTTTAATCAAGTTTTGAATCGATTTTGAGTGATTTTTGAGTTTACGAAAAAGTTACTGTTCTTCAAAAACTCATAATTTTTTCATGTTTTGATCCAAATTTTTGGTGAAAAATTGTGTTTGTTGTTGAATTTTATCCGTATAACTCTTGATTGATTTAGCATAAGTCGCTTAGTGCGTTGTACGATTTAAGACTTTGACAGTCTGTGTGAATTTTGATTGTGCGATTTAGTGGTATATCGGGTAACTCTTGAGCGATTTTGTGGTAAACCGCTTGTAATTGTGTCCGATTAAGTGATAAACCGATTGTAACCTGTGCGATTTAAGTGTGCGATTTAATCTTGTATATTGTGCGACTTAATCTTGGTCATATTGTGTTGTATGCGATTTAAATCTTGAACGTGTTGTTGATTTTGACTTTTTGTGCGGATTTTGACTTTCATTGTTAAGCGATTTAAATTGTTTGACTTTGATATTTGAGCGGATTGATTTGTTTGACTTTGATTGAGCGGATTGATTTTTGATTGTTAATTGATAGGATATTAATTGTGCGGATTTCATCTTGTTTGACTTGTTGACTTTTTGTGTCCGTATTCATTTTTGCTAATTGTGCAAATTTTGTCTAAGTGTTTGAATTTACCATATTTCTCATCCGGATATATTGTGATTTGTGCGAGCTTGGTTATCTTTGTTGTCCGGATATCTAATCTGGATAAGCTTGTCCGGACTTCTAATCCGGATAAGTCTTTGTGCTTAAATTTTCTAAGTCTTGAATGTGTGTGCAAATTCCTGCGTGCGATTTATAGAGATAATTCTTGAATTTTAATCCTTTAAATCAAATTTTGAACTGCAGAAGATCCAATATCATATAAATCAGATATAATGAGTTCAAGAGAAGCATTGGCTATTGGTACTGATACCAAGCCACCAGTTTTATTCAGAGGAGATTACAATCGGTGGAGAGACAGATTTCTGAACTTTATTGAAAGAATGAAAGAAGGTGAACTAATCATGGAATCTCTAATGGAATGAACATCAGTTTTCTATAGAGACACACCTGCCATTCTTGAACAAGGCATACCTGCTCAAAGAATAATCAAAGAGAAATCCAGATACACTGCTGAAGAAAAGGAGAGAGCACATGCTGATGTGTTGTGCAAATAATATATGATGCAAGCACTGACCAATGACATTTATATAAGCATTGACAGTCACAAATCTTCTGGTCACAGGATGTAGGTGCAGAAAGTGAAGATGATGATGGGTTCCAAGGTGGGAACTCAGTTAAAAATCACCAACTGTATTTCTGCGTATGAAGAGTTTAAGGCTAAAGAAGGAGAGAGCCTTAATGATGTATATGATAGGCTTACCAGACTGCTGAATGAGCTTACCAAGAATGGAATTTCTAAAACTGTCACTAAAATTAATGTTAAATTCCTCAGCAACTTACAACTGGAGTGGAAGCCTTATGCCAGTCATATCAAATTCAATAATCCTTATCTGATATTGATATACACGAGGTTTATGAAACTCTGAAGCAGAATGAGGAAGAAGTTTTAGAGGCCATAGATTCAAAGAAGAAAAAGGAAAAGGAAGTTTCTGATCCTTTAGCCTTTGTATCTGAGAAGAAGAGTAAAAGCAGATCTGGGAAGCAAGTGAAAGAGATCAGCCAGTCAAGTGAATCGTCAAGTGAAGGAAGTGAGAGCTCTGACTCAGACTCAAAGATGAATGAATTCAAACATGTCATGGCAATACTGACCAAAGCATTTTAGAAAAAGTTCCAGAAGAAACCGCACTCAAATAATCAAAGATTTTCTTCAGGTTAAAAATACGAATTTAAAGATAAATTCGGTGAAAAGAAAAAGTATGACGAGAAGAGATATGAAAAGAAATATGAAAAGAAACCTGAAGAGAAGAAGTTTTTCAAAGGAGTTGCGGATGAATATACCAAATGCTACAACTGTGTAAATTGCAGAAAGCCGGTAACAAGGAATACCGACTACTATAAGAACAAATTTCTTCTGTCTAAACAACGAGATGCGGGTAAAGCATTAGTGGCTGAGGATGACCATTGGTTAAACTTAACCGATGAAGAGGAAGAGTCAGAAGCTGTGGCTCACATCTGTTTGATGGCTAGGACTGAAAACGATTATTCAGATGAAAAGGTATTGGAAAATTCATGCATTAATCAGATGCAAAAGATGATGCTTAAACTCCAAACTTTTCAGCAACAACTAAAATCAAAAAAATTGCGTTCAAATAATTTTCAAAAAGAATTAGAAACGCAAAAAGAATTAGAAACGCAAAAAGAAAAATACATAAAACTCTTTGATGAGAATGCTGGAAATTTGGATTGAGCAAAATTTTTATTATCTGAATCAAAATCATTTCATGAAAAATCCAACATCTTAAAAACCGAATTATCTAATTCAAAGGACCGATATAAGTCATTAGAGTTAGTGAATGAAGACTTAATTGTTAAAACTAGTAAGCTTGAATTACAAATTATTGATTTAAATGAAAAACTGAAAGCTAAGGAGAAGAAGTTATATAAGAGATGGCAGACTGATCAAACGATTTTTCTAAACAAACCCTCTGAGACAAGATTCTTTAACCCTCGGGAAGGGTTGGGGTATGAAAATCCGAAATTTTTAGGAAAAGCTTTATACTATACCCCAACTTTATATAAATTTGAATATCTTGATTGCGGACCCGAGTTTCAAATTAAATTTAGAAAATCTTCTGATGAAGTAGAACAAGAAGATTTTAAACGAAAAAGAAAAGACAAAATGCGAGTTGCGTTTGACTATAAAAATTTAAATGATAGCTACAAAACACAAGTCTCTATACTTTCAACTGATTATTTTCACAGTTATTAAAAAACAGAGCTTGAATCTAAACCTGCTGAACCAAAACTTTATACTCCAACATTAATTTTAGAAAAACAAGTGGTTCAGTTAGAAAAGATTTTAAATGAAGAAAGACTTTCATTCAATAAACAAAAGCAAAAATTTCTAAATAAAATTGAAAATTTAGAAAATTCTAAAGTTAAAACGGAACGAGTTGAGTCTGAATATTTTTCGTGTGCTAAATCTTCAAGTGACACTTCGGATTCAGAAGAATTAAATATTTTAAATGATGAAATCATTTTTTCAAATATCTTGAACTCAGAGACTTGTTTAGATGATGAGATTGATAAGTTTGACTTTTCCAATAAACTTCCTAGTCACGAGGATTTTGTTGTAAAAAATAAAATGACTGAGGATTCCGACATAGCTTCAGATTTGAAAAAGAATTTTAATACAAAACCTGTTTCCGAGAATTGGTATTATAAAAAGAATAAATCTAAAAAGAATTCGAGGAAACAGAAGAAGCTTGCTAATAAGAAAATTCAACATAAAGTTCATCGTTCATGTAAAGCTAATGATTTTATTTTTCCTATTTCAGATAATTCGTTGAAGTTTAAGAAGGTCTGGAGAATAAAAGAAGAAGATAAATCTTCAAATCAACAGAAGAAGAACAGTTTTGCTGATTCTGTATTAAATAATTCAACATTGTATAATCCTGTACAAAGATATTCAATAGATGAATTGTTTGATATCAGGAATAGTAAAAATAATTGTTCTCCGTGTAGATTGGATGAGTTGCTTATGTCTTTTACTTCTTTTAAACCTTATCATGTCATGTATTCTGCTTTATCAGCTTTATCTAAGAAAATGAATTTTAAAGAACGTTGGTTTGGTACAAAAAGTATACCACCAACAAAATCTAATCTCAAAGGACCCAATCTAAAATGGGTACCAAAACCCAATTGATTCATTGTGTAGGTTAACCGGCATGTGTGATTCTTAGACTCATGATGTTCTTAGCACATGACTGGTAGAAAAGATCTTTTATCTAACTTTGTTGAATCATTTGGAGGTACGGTAAGGTTTGGAAACGACCAATACGCGCCTATCCTTGGATATGGTGACGTAATATCTGGGAACTTAATGATAATGAAAGTGTCGTATGTCGAAGGACTTGGACATAATCTTTTCAGTATAGGTCAGTTTTGTGATAAGAATTTAGAAGGTTGTTTTAAAGCTAACCAGTGCAGCATCCGTACTACTGATGGTAAAGAGCTTCTAGTTGGAATCAGAAGATCAAACCTCTATACAATCGACCTATCCAACACTGGTAGAAAAAGATCTTTTATCTAACTTTGTTGAATCATTTGGAGGTACGGTAAGGTTTGGAAACGACCAATACGTGCCTATCCTTGGATACGATGACGTAATATCTGGGAACTTAATGATAATGAAAGTGTCATATGTCGAAGGACTTGGACATAACCTTTTCAGTATAGGTCAGTTTTGTGATAAGAATTTAGAAGTTTGTTTTAAAGCTAATCAGTGCAACATCCGTACTACTGATAGTAAGGAGCTTCTAGCTGGAATTAGAAGATCAAACCTCTATATAATTGACCTATCCAACACACAAGTAGATACTAAAGTCTGCTTGATATCCAAGGCATCATTAAAGAAAAATCTGTTGTGGCATCGACGTCTTTCTTACCTCAACTTTAAATATTTGAACAAGTTGGTTTGTGACAACTTGGTTAAAGGTATCACAGACTTAAAGTTTCATAAAGACCATGTGTGCAGCGCATGTGAAATGAGTAAGCTAAAGAAATCTTCACATAAGCCGAAGACAGAGTTTAATACTGATCGTCCGCTTCATCTACTCCATATGGATCTCTGTGGTCCTATGCGAGTTCAAAGCATAAATGGAACGAAGTATGTGTTGATCATTGTCGATGACTACTCAAGATATACATGGGTTCATTTTCTGAGGTCAAAAGATGAAATAGCTGAGATAATCATTTCATTCTTGAAGACGGTTCAAACTAATCTACAACTGACAGTTCAGAAAATTAGAACTAACAATGGAACTGAATTCAAGAACAATACTCTCGGCTCATTCCTAGAATCCATAGGTATCACACATACCTTTTCAGCAGCCCGAACACCACAACAGAATGGTGTCGTTGAACGTAAAAATAGAACATTGGTGGAAGTGGCACGTACACAAAAGGTTTGGTAAAACTCCTTACAAAATTATAAATAAAAGAATACCTAATATCAAATTCTTTTGAGTATTTGGTTGCAGGTGTTTATCTTAAATGACAAAGAGGACAGAGGAAAGTTCGCTGCAAAGGCTGATGAAGCTGTCTTTATTGGATACTCAAAAACGTCTAATGCATACATAGTCTACAACAAAAGGACGAAAATCATCAATGAGAGTGTCAACGTTTCATTCGATGAAGTTATTGATGTGGCTTCTGAACAAAATGGTTTAGGACCCTGGCTGATAATTAATACTATGCAGAAAGTAGATAAAACTGAATCTTCGAATTCTGATAATTCTAATTTAGATTCATTGTTTGAAATTTTTTACGATGAATATTTCGAAAATAAATCTAATAAGTCCAATGATTTGTCCAGGGATATTCAAACTGAACAACAGTTATCTGGTCCATCTGCTGATGTTCTAGTAACTGAAACTGAAGAAGAAACAGAGGAAGTAGATGAAGAAATTCAGATGGAAATTCCTAACGGTCCAGTTCAGTGTGAAGAGGGTGTAAATACTGACTTGCCAGAGGTATCGGTCATTGAAGATGAAAATACCTTACCTCAGTTAGATATTCAGTCTACTCCATTTCCAAACATTGAACCTTCACCTGAACCTGTTCCAATTAACTCCCCAAATGCTTACACTGATCAAAACTCARATCAAAGTTCCTATATTCCCCTACCTCATAGCAAAAAGTGGACCAGGAATCATCCAATACATCAAATTATTGGTGATCCATCAACACCTATTTGTACTCGGTCTGACAGCTAATGAGTGTCTATATTCCACTTTCCTAAGTAACATTGAACCAACTAAGGTGTCTGAAGCCTTAGCAGATCCGGACTGGATACTTGCGATGCAAGAGGAGCTGAATCAGTTTGAAGCACTAAAAGTCTGGAGATTAGTACCGCGTTCCAACAATAAAACGATTATCGGTACAAAATGGGTTTTCAAGAATAAAAAGGATGAAGATGGCGTTGTTGCCAGAAATAAGGCCCAGCTCGTCATAAAAGGATACAATCAACAAGAAGGTGTTGACTACACGTAGCACGGATTGAAGCTATAAGGATGATTCTGGTGTACGTTGCACACAAGAACTTCAATGTGTACCAGATGAACGTCAAGACATCATTCCTTTATGGTCTTCTCAAGGAAGAAGTCTATGTTGCTCAACCAGAGGGTTTTGTGGATCAGTCAAAGCCGGATCATGTATACATCCTTGTTAGAGCCTTATACGGTCTTAAACAAACACCGAGAGCCTGGTACGATATTTTAACGAAATTTCTGATAAAATCAGGTTTCTCGAAAGGTAATACTGACACGACCCTCTTTATTAAAAAGAAGAAGTCGAATATTATTTTGATACAAATTTATGTAGATGACATAATATTTGGATCTACAAAACCAAAATACTGCAAAAACTTTTCTACTTAATGGTTTCTCGTTTTAAAATGAGTATGATGGGTGAGATGAACTTCTTTTTAGGACTTCAAGTAAAACAATTATCTTTGGAAATTTTTATCTGTCAAACAAAATATATTTTTGATATCCTGAAGAAATTTAATTTGGAAAACTGTTCATCTAGCAAAACACCTATGGCTCATGGAACGAAAATACATGTTGATCCATCTGGAAAAGTTGTAGATCAGAAAACATATAGAGGCATGATTGGTTCTTTAATGTATTTGACATCTTGTAGACCGGATATTATGTTTTCAACACACCTTTGTGCCAGATATCAGGCTAATCCAAAGGAGTCTCATTTAAGTGTCGTTAAGCGCATTTTCCGTTATCTGAAAGGGACTGCTAATCTTGGACTCTGGTATCCCAAGGGTACTAGCTTTGAACTAACAGCATACTCAGATGCAGACGACGCAGGTTGTATGTTGGACAGGAAGAGTACTTCGGGACATCTATAATTTCTGGGAGATAAATTAGTCAGCTGGGATTCAAAGAAACAAAACTGCGTATCCATCTCTACTGTTGAAGCAGAATATGTAGCTGCTGCTAGCTGCTGTTCTCAAGTATTATGGATCCAGACACAGCTCAGAGACTACGGGTTTTATTTCAATAAAATTCCCATTTATTGTGATTCCAAGAGTGCAATAGCAATATCTTGTAATCCTGTTCAACATACTAAGACCAAACATATAGATATCCGGTATCATTTTATTAAAGATCATGTAGAAAAAGGAACTATTGAATTGAATTTTGTAAATACAGAATATTAGTTAGCCGACTTATTTACGAAAGTTTTAGATGAAAAACGCTTCAGCTTTCTAGTATCTAAGTTAGGCATGCTAAATTTAAAATTTTGAATTTTTATTAAAAATAGTTCAATTTATTGAACTGTATTTAATTCAAATTCGTTTGTTCAAAATTTCTGTATTTTTTAATACAAATCAGTATTTCATATATTTTATATGATAAAAAATTCTTTGATCGTGGAAATCTATATTTGAGGGGGAGTGTAGAATTTTATCTGTATTTTATTTGATTTATATTTTGAGGGGGAATGAATATATCTGTATATACAAACTGGTTTAAAATTTTCTTACAGGTTATTAAATAATATCTAATTTTTGAAAGATTTAAAAGAATTAGTGTTTGGCCGATTTAGACTAATCCGGACAACACTTTGTCCGATTTATTACATATACGGACAAAGCAGTGTCTTATTTAGGCTAATCCGGAAAAAAGGCTATTCGATAAACTCTTATCCGGATAAGGTTAGATATAATTCCAAGGAGTTGTGCGATTTTCTAAATCGCTTGATCATTGTGTCCGGATTCCTAAATCGCTTGATATGTTTGTGCGTATAGGACTATAAGTGTCTAAATCGATTGTTCCTTGAGCGCTTTATCTTTATATCGCTTATCCTTTGAGCGATTTGCTTGTAAATCGATTGACTCTTAAGCGATGTTCATCTAAATCGCTTGTGCCTTGAGCGGTTTATTATCCGGTTTAATTTTTGGTTGTTTGAGTATATTCTAAATCGGACACCCCTTGTCCGATTTATTTTAATCCGGATAAGTTTTGAGCGGTTTAGAATTTGAAGGGTTTTTCATTTTATTATATATATGCGTCCGATTTTTACTCTTCATTTTTTTACTTTCACTCAATTCGCTCAACACTGTTCATCGTCTTCTCCGACTACCTTAAACCACTTGTGTTCTTCAAGTTTATTCACAGACTTTAAATCGATAATCTATTTCTGCTTCATCTCCATTCTAAAGGTTTATACCTGTTTTGGACTCGATTCTCATTTGTTTTTGGACTGTTATAATAATCAAACCATAACATGAACCTTATCTGTTAAAATATCGATTTTGGACTAAAAAGGGACATAAATCTGAATAAATGACTTAAATTGATTCTAATAAAACCGTTCATAATCTCATTTCTATGTTGTTAATAAGGTTTTAGTGTTAGGGTTTTTAGTTTTGATCGATTTAGGTTTAGATTTAGGTTTATGGTTTTGTTTTGATCGGATTGTTTCCCGGAAAAGATGACCGGATGTTAATCCGATCAACCTTAATCCGGGTGATTTATCCGATTTAGGGTTTTGTCTTAGAATTTTTTTTTGTTTTTGTTTTGATCGGATATCTAATCCGGGTAGTTTGGTTTTGTTTTTTTTTTAGTTTAAATTTGTTTTAAGAATTTTGTTTTTAGTTTTAATATTTTTAGGATAAATTTTTTTAGATTAGAAATTCTTTTAGATAATTTTTTTTAGTTAGTTAATTTTTTTTTCCTTTTCTTAAATTTTTTAAAATTTTTTTTAAGTGTTAGTTTAGTTTTTTTAGTGAAATTTTTTTTTCAGTTAGATTTTTTAGTGTTAATTTTTTTAGTTTTTTAATTTTTTTTAAGTTTTTCAAATTTTTTTTTTAAATTTTTTGTTTTGATTTTTGGATATTGGCATTGTATTTTTAATCTTGATCTAACATTTATGATTTTTACAGGTTAAAATGGCTGAACAACACAATTATTCTGACAAGGAATCTCATATTCCTTCCGTCAAGTCTGATAATATAAACAACCCACCCAAGTCATTACACAATCCAATTCCAGAAGAAACCTTACTATCACAAAGCCTTTATCTCGAAATCAAACCCAATAATCACCACTTTAGCTTCGATATGCCCTCCGAATATCGAATTATCCCATAATTTTTTCGTGGACACCAATTTCCTATGCCCTTTCAGCTTACGCTTGTGTCCCGATGATATACCTACAACAAATTTGGAACACACTAACCCTTGCCAAAGATGGTGATACCTATTTCTTTGAAGGAAGCGTAGACGAATACGTAAGTCGTTTGACTTTAAAACGACTTCGAAAAATATTGCATCTACCGGGACCGGGCTCGACAGGTTTTGAACCACTAGTCACCGATGACGAACTTTGCAAAGATATAAAGAGATTAGGATACTCGCAAGAGTTGACTAATCCATCGCATTTCAAACGACGATTTCTTCCGTCAATATGACATCTTCTATTTTCGATACTCAACCGATGCCTGACATCAAAGACTGCCGAAATCGATACATGCAACAGTTCGTTTCTCAAATTCTTCCACGAGATTGTATACACATGCAAGTACGATTACGCGCTGATTATATGGAATGAATTCGTCGAGCTGGTCAACGTCAAACGTTTCTCGTCCAAAGCAAGGAAGTTTGTGCCGTTTCAAAGATTTTTGCAATTAATCATTAAAGCCATGATGAACGCCAATGATGACATCCCGACCAGGGCAGGCAGTGAAGTTGGGCCTTCGTTTGGCATGACGCGTATTCGGCAACACACAGAAGTTGAAGATCTGGATTCTATTATGGAAATCCCACCGGAGCTTTTTGCCTTCCCTGATCAGAGAGCTCAGTGTGTTATAGACTATAGGAGAGTGATAGATCCTATAGCTCAACCAGAACCGGTTGAACTTACCCTGAAATCAACCCATGTCGTAGCTGAGGGAGAGGGTCTAGCTATAGCTGAGAGAGTTCAGGAACAAGGGTTACCTGAACAGGGTTGTGAGCAGAAAGAAAATGAAAATGAGAGGGGTAATATGGAGTGGGGGGCCTTTGATCAGCATAGTACTTCAACTGAAAGTACTTCCACAACTTCTTCAAGTTCGGAAGATACTATATCCGATTATGAGGCAGCTCAGGTGATGTAAATATTGATGACGATGATGATGATAATGATGATGGTGTTGACAATGCTGCTCAACCTATTCCTTCACAGAATATTCAAGCTGGAGCAGTTATTGATAACACTGAAGATATCTTTCCAGAAATAGAAGGACAACAGACTTGCCCAAGTCTATAGTCGCTATCTTTCAATGTTGAAGAATTTGGAGGAACATTTGATGATTTTGATCGTTTATTGGAGGATGTTCCAGTTGAAGGTGACGAGGGAGCTCAAGTTGAAAATGTTGAGAGGATGAGTGACAGGGACGGAGAAAAAGATGGTGAGAGTGATTGTGGAGGACAAACTGAAGAACAAGCTCCTATTCTAGCTGAAACAGTTAGCCGACACCCACATCTACTATCGACATTCATTCGTTGAATGTTGATATTGAAGCAGACATAGCTAGCCCAGCTATGCATTTGCACACCCATCCTGACCACTCAACTGATTCTCAACAACCAGTTGTTTCAGTTCTTCACAGAGACTTAGCATAATAACCTATCTACTTCTCATTTGGAGGATGTAGATATTGAAAATAGTAGGACTCTGCCCCAGCCTACAACTTCAATTCTGTGCACCTCGATGATATAGCCCATACACATAGGTACACAAGAGTCAAGAGCATTTGTTGCTCCAATTGTGGTTCTTAGTGAACCTGCTGGAACAACCAGGGTGGAGTCTATTGACTTACCACGAGGATAGGTTGGAATTCCTACCAGTGCTAACATCATGCCAAAACTAAACATAGGCACAACAGTTTATTCAACTGTTGTTTCAACTAGCAATCTATGTGATCCAGGTGTGACATTACCAGACTTTGTGTCAAGGGAATATATGGACGGTTCCCTAAAGGCTGTTCAAGATCATATGGAAGGGCAGATCCTTAGTCTCAAAAGGATGATGAAGGGGAAGGAGCCGGTAGTCGATGATCAACCGTCTGTGCCGTCACCACTGCCAGTGCCCGAGCCTCCGAGGGTACAATATCAATCAGTGGATGAGCTTAAATCTCTGTTGTACGCAAAGCTGATGTCAACTCAAAATCCAGATGTGGCTGATGCAGACCTGGTTGGGCTCCTCCGACAACTTGTTGATGACAACCCCACTGTTAGAGCCTCAGAGTTTTTGGCCTTTCAAGATGTAGTTGCTTCTAACTTCTCAAAACTTAGCAAGTTAATTACATCAAACACTCAAACCTTGAAGAATTCAATTGATGCCTTATCTGAAAGGGTATCAGTTCTAGAAGATACGTGCAGAGCTCAAGCTGCCTCATTAAAAAGAAGACATGATGATCCGGACGATCCTGATCATAATGAGGGGGAGAGAAAGAGATAGAGGTTGGTTGAGTCATCTGTTCATGTTCAAAGTGTTGAAAGAGAGCCAATTTCTCAAGCGGTTAATGTTGAAAGTCCTGATCCGGAAACGAAAAGGGAAAGGACTACAGGCTTAATAACGGTTGAAGATGTGATAGTCTTGGAGACAAATCCAGTGATCGAGCAAATGGTTGAAAAGCCGGCGGACTCCACTGTAGGAACAAGGTTTCTTCTAGATTTGTCTGCCAATGTGGGATTCAATGATGCTTTCTCGAAAGAACTGGGTGGAGATCAGGATTTTGGTGAAGACATCAACAATATTAATGAATCATCCGGGATGTATTTTGGCTCTGAAGCCAATATCAATGAAGAAGATCCTATCTTCCCATTCCAGGGTGATCATCAGACTCCATCTGAACCCTCCACTGCAGTTGATCTTGGTGCATCTGAAACTCCGAGAGCGACGTATGATCCTACTGAGATTTTTTGTAAAAACTATGTGCCGTTTGCAATTCATGTTAACGTTCCAGATTATGATAGAGCAAGGATCAGAGAACCATATCTGGAAGACATTTACTTCGGTATTTTTCTTCGACACCGCAATGCTCTCAGTGCTAACAAGATTCTTGGGATTTTCAAAGAAACCCAAGATTATCATCTAGAGTACAAGCATTTTCTTAAGGCAAAGCATCTCCCAATCAGCCAAGTACAAACCAAACATCATGTCGTGTTAGCATCAAATTGATCCTAATAATTATCTCAAAAAGTTTTATTAAGCAATCGGG
>NW_020201866.1:28119-29427 GCF_001531365.2 Cynara cardunculus var. scolymus
AAAATGTACGAGAGAAAATAGAGAATTTATTGTAAATACATAGATTCAGATACATCTCATGAGAGTCGATTAGGGTTCTTGAGAGTTTGTAATTTCCAATTCAATAAAGAAAGCGCCGTCAATTTCTATTTTATCTTCTTCTTCTACAAATTTCTCTTGAATTTCCTTATTAAATTGTTCTATTGTCAGATATGGGTTTTAACAATTGGTATCAGAGCCAAATCGATTAACTTCTATCGATACGATCTTTCTGGCAGTAGATTMAATTTTCTTGAAAAATACTCTCATGAACTGCTTCCTGTTCGACTGCAGTTGGGTCCCAAAAACTCTGATTTCATCATATGCTTAAATGTCTATAGAGTTTCTTGGAGACAGTCGACTTATTGAACCATGATTTTGTCAAATCTACGCGTAGGCATTTAGCAAGAGTTCATGGTACTCACGGCCTAAGGCAATTGGCGTTTTATTTGCCAAACATATATTTATCGTCAATATCTTGAGTATTCTTTCATCTTCTCTTTTTTTTTGTGGATTTGAATCTATAATAGCTTAAGTTTTTCCTTTGCCTATACTCACCAATCCTACATGTTAATGGCAATTTTCTTCATGTTTTACCCTTAACAGCAAATCTGTCAGTTTTCTTTGAATTGACCTACTGTTTCTTGAAGTCATAGTTTAAATGTTAATTCTTCTCTCCGCTTTTCAATATCAATGGTGTTTGCTTTGGTTATTCAAGTTATCTTCAATCGAATCAAGCTCTAAAGCTGAATTCCTAYTCAACTTGYGGTTCAATGAAAGTTTCTTTGTCATAAGACTGTTTGCACTGTTTTGTCAAGTAATTCACACATTGATATATCCCTTTTTGGATGAATTTGCTACTTTTGGGGTGAGCGGCTATTCTGTGCTTCAAAGAATGTGCTGGATTGTGGGCAGACTAAAGTTGTATCATGTGCAATCAGTGGTGCTGCATTAACATTGAATCTAATTTGATCTAAGAGTTGAAAATGAAGAACACAGAGCTACATTCTAGGGGGAGCTTGAAAATTCCATTCAGACCAAGCACTCTAAGCTTTTCTCAAGAAAGTAGAGGGGAGAAGACCTGAAGACTTCATGAAGATGCTTGCTTCATAAAACTTTGGGGGGAGATTGTTAGCATCAAATTGATCCTAATAATTATCTCAAAAAGTTTTATTAAGCAATCGGGGCTAAAGATGAACATCTGAAGATGCTACTGTGCCAAAACGTCTAAGTCTGGAAGAAGACCAGCCGCTGTGCTAAATCGACCAAGTATGGACGACCAGAGCCTCT
>NW_020201866.1:29887-32615 GCF_001531365.2 Cynara cardunculus var. scolymus
AAAATGTACGAGAGAAAATAGAGAATTTATTGTAAATACATAGATTCAGATACATCTCATGAGAGTCGATTAGGGTTCTTGAGAGTTTGTAATTTTCATTCAATAAAGAAAGCGCCATCGATTTCTATTTCATCTTCTTCTTCTACAAATTTCTCTTGAATTTCCTTATTAAATTGTTCTATTGTCAGATCTGGGTTTTAACATGTCGTCTCCATCAAACAAATTGATGCCCAAAGACTCCTTAGAGTTTGGTATCATGTGTTCACTGTTACACGACAAGATGGAAAGGTCTGGGTATTCAGTGAAGCTGATTTCTCTAATCTGTATTTAGAAGACTTGGAGCACATGTACCACGAACTACGGAACATGACGGTCAGAGAAGGAACACTTGTTGGTCTTAATGCTATCAAGAGATTTATGCGCAGTCATGTCAAAGTATCAATGGTTCTTGATATTCAAATGAGTCTTGAAGACAATCAAATCATTAATTTGAAAAGACCAGTTCAAGAGTTGGAAGATATTGAAGGCTATCCTCTGTATATTATTCTTGAAGAACCGGAGTTCGGGGTGGTGTATAGTGCTGAAGGTCGAATAAAGAAGTTTATGAGATTCAGTGAGCTGAATAAATACTGTGATGGCACTATAAGGATGGTACGACGGGCGCTTGAGACGAGAAAAGCTGACAACGATAGAGCTGCGAAATCGGAGAGAATGAGTCCGAAGGAGAGGTATCTGCTGATAAATGCTTTGAACCTGCTTGATGATAAATTGCAGTGTCGGAGTGTGCTAAGGAGGCTAGAGACACTACTTGGACTAGAAAGACAAGATTTACAATGTCTTAACCTTGAATCCAAAGGGGGAGATTGTTGGGTTCAAGAATATGCTTAATTGTTGTATTCAAGTTCTCCCATTGTATTTGCTTTGTAATAGTTAGCCTTTGTTATTTTCCTTGTATAAATAATCTTTTGCTTGTTAATTGTAGTTAGTTCAGATCATTTTCAGATTAGTTGCTGTTAATCATTCTTGTAAAATTCTCTCAAGAAATACAATATTTGTTAGGTCATTGACCAGCATCTTCTTAAATCGAAATGTGGCGCTGGCTGCTACGCTATAAGAAAATAAGTTGCGCCTTCTCCACCAGCAATTGCTTTTGGCGTAGTGGTAAGCGCTTGGATCCTAACATGTGGTATCAGAGCAGGTCACGGGTTCGAATCCCATGGAGTGCATAATAATGCGAAAGGCATGCTGTGCAGCCATTCACTTCTAGCAAAGATCTTGTTAGTGCTGGCAGATGCTGGGGGAGATTGTTGGGTCATTGACTAGCATCTTCCTAAATCGAAACGTGGCGCTGGCTGCTACGCTATAAGGAAATAAGTTGCGCCTTCTCCACCAGTAATTGCTTTTGGCGTAGTGGTAAGCGCTTGGATCCTAACAATATTCAACTTTGGTGAAAATCTCTCTCTACTCATCTTTATTGTTCTTGAAGGATTAATCTGATTGTATATGATTTTGGGATTATCACATTGCTCTAAAGCAGAAGACTTTAGATGAAGAGAAGAAGCAATTTGCGCTTGAAAAGAGAAATACCGCAAAGAAATATGCAGCTATTACTAAAGAGCTTGCTGAAAAGAAAAAATGGCTAGGCATCGTTTCTGAAAATGAGAAGAGCAGCTTAAATGAAGAGAGAAGAGAGTTTAATAATTAGAAGAAGAAGTTTGAAATGATTAAGAAGGAGTTAGAAGGTAAACTCCTGGATACTACAAAGAAATTGTTTGATCTGAAGACAGAACTTGAAACTAAATTGAAGATGTGAACTGAACTAAAAAATAAGTATGATTTAGTTGCTGTTGAACGAGACCAGCTTTTATAGAAAGTCAAAGACTTTTCTTGTACTCAAAGCTCAACTGTTCTCCTTTTCAGCGTAAAACCAGCTTTTATGACTGTTCCAAATCAAACAGTTATTCAAGCAGCCTTAAATCAACTGTTTCTAAGAACTATGCTCGTTCTTCTAATAAGTACTATCAAGGGTATGTCATTGTATCACCCAATTACTCTTCAAAAGTTAAAAGTATTTGGGTTAATAAATATGAATCTGTTTCGTCCCGTAAGTCTGTTGTTACTAATAATAATCTTCCTTGTTTTGTGAGATCTACTACTGATCTGATTAATCTTAGCAAGAGAAGAATCATGTGCTCCATGTGAAAGAAAACTAATTTTGTCAACAGGTAAAGGTACAACAGCTGAACCGACAATAACAGATTTCAGAAGAACTGGAAAGGAAATAACAGGTATGATAACAATAACTGGTATGGATCTTACTGTATTTATGATCATCCTGTTAAAAGCGCGAAAAAGAAAACATCTAATAAAAATAGATGGTTTGTCAGTTATAATATCCCACAACCTGATACTAACAAAGAAGGACCCATGTGTGTCCCACTTTAATGATCAATCTTCATTATAGCTTCACAATAATGGCAGATTATAGATTTATCTTGTAAGAACATCAAGAACATTGAGAGAGAAAGTCAACTTTGGTCAAACCTCTCAATACGTATTATGATTTACAATAAGCTCTCTCACATTCTAATTACAAAGACTAACAAAGTCAAACTTCTATAAGAAAAGTCAAACACGCTGACTTTTACAATTATAGACTATATTTAACTTTCAAGACGAATACAATTAATACTGACTTTTCAGTCCTAACATTCTCCCCCTTTGTATT
>NW_020201866.1:32765-34029 GCF_001531365.2 Cynara cardunculus var. scolymus
AAAGATCTTCTAGCATTCTCCCCCTCGAATGTAGAATCACGGTGATCTTCTCTTTTAACAATGTAAAACAGAAACAATCTTCAGAAACACTGTACAAGATGTGATCTTCAAAGGATTAAGTCTTCAGTAAACTATTGTGAAAAATGATCTTCACATTCAACATCTCTCAGTCGTTGTAGCACACAAATAATCTTTCTGTAATGATCTTCAGTCACACTTCTTCTTTTGAGTCTTTTGCCATTACCGAAGTTACTCCCCCTTGATCTTTGCATCAAATCCCCTTTAACAATGTTCGGAAATGAATATTTCATTCATTATTACATATACTCCCCCTTATGATGAAATKAGAATCATTCCATCATACATAAGATGAATGAAATCCTCCGGTTAAGCCGTCAATTTAAGAAACTGTAAGTAGATCTTTGCAAATCCACTTATTTAATCTTTCAGATTAAGGGAATGGGAAGGTAACATCCAATTTCAACGTATGAAATTGTTTTCAATCTTATAAAAAGATTGCCCTGTGAGTATAACAGATATACTCAGTACAACAGATGTACTGCATATATGAGACTTTTTGATGTTCATCTCACCAGGTCTTCCATTCAATCATCGATAGCTAAAGAAATAGCATATCTATGAATGTTTTGGCAAATTAACATATAAAATGCTAAATCTGTGTAGTGTAAAAGAATTAAGCAACGTATGCTTCTGTTTAGGCTCAAAAAGATAAATCATGTGGACTACACAAATTTATCAGACTCAATGTGTGATCGAAAAGACTTGAAGGGGGGACATATATCCTTCTGATTCAATATCAACTTTCTCTAAATGAGAAATTGATAGATGATGAGCTGCGTGCCCCAAATGTTATTGAAACATTTATCTGTTAAGAGATAAATGAGTAGTTGGTGGGGTTGTGACAAGAATTGGCCTGGGCTTTGCCTTTTTCAATATTAGTCTCCACAGAATTAAGAATTAATAGATTGTGTGGTATGCCCGGATTATGTAAGTTTGAAACAGGATTTTCATATTCTTTTAATCCTGACACAACTCTCGTCAATTCTTTTGGCTCACAACAACTACCCCTCTCTTTTTTATTTTAGTCTCAGCACACAAACCCTTTTGTATTTACGCTCACTCAGATATGGTTGTCCTCTTGGGTAGGTCTGTCGGTTTTGACATTCCATAGAGGTATTTCTGATAAGCACTCAGTCCCTCCTAAAATATTGCGTTATGCACATATGATCACAATGAATGATCA
>NW_020201866.1:36858-44121 GCF_001531365.2 Cynara cardunculus var. scolymus
CTTGAATGAAATAGTGGAACATTGTTATTGCGAAGCAATGTCCACTTTCATTTGGTTTAACATTTCACCCTTTACCCTACACCCGAACTAATGAATTAGCTACTCATTACCGAAAGTAAATGACATAAATAAATGACGTAAAGTAAAGACGTAAATGTAAATAACTGAAAGTAAATGACGTAAAGTAAAGACGTAATATAAATGACTGAAAGTAAATGACGGAAAGTAAAGACGTAATATAAATGACAATAAATAAAAGACAAGAATTGAAGAACAATAAATACTTAAAAGCTTGTAATATTAATAATAWGATGAAAGTGTTTTTGGGAGTAGAATCTTAGACAAAAGTCGTCCAAGATGGTGTGTGGAAAAGAGTGGCCAAAGGCCTTCTTTTATACCCAACACAATAGGAAAAGACAAAACTAAAGAAAGTACAAAGTACAAAGAGGTACAACTTAGAAAAGACAATAAAAAGGAGCTTTCTTCTCCATCACAAAAAGTCTTCCAAGGGTCATCTCCAACTCTTGTCACCAGCTGCAACCAGTCCAAAAACGAGGGCTTCTTCCATAAAGACTTCCTTCCAAGATATGACTTAAGCATTAAGCACCTCCTACAAAAGTCAAGATGCAGCCGGGCAATGCTGTTGGAATGCTGCAGCATCACAGTGCAGTGAACTGAGTCAAAAAATGTTATCTACTCCAACTTGTTGTAAAAACAGGTTCATTATCACAATTAGCTCCAAACATAATAAATGGAAAATAAAGAAGTAAAAATGACTCAAGGTTGGGATAAACTATGAAAATCTATCTAATAAATATAAGAGGCACTTTAAGCATGTAATAAACCATGCTTATCAGTAGAACTTGCTGTTTCAAATCAAAACCAGAAACCAAATGTTGTTGCTTCTGCTGCTTAAACCTTCTTCTCCGCTGTTGACTGCAGTTTCCACACCAACAATAACCAAATCTGTATGAATAGCTGTTGCTTCTGCTGCTGTTCTTCTTCTGTATGAACTCTAAACTCAACAACAATAACCAAATCTGTGTCAAACAACAATTGCTTTCCACTGTTGTTGCTGCTCCACCAAACAACAAAGAATATATCTAATACACTCTTAAAACAGCTTAAAACAACAACTTAAAATACTCAAAACAGCTTCTCAAATTGTACTCTAAACAGCTCTTAAACAGCTCCTCCAATAACAAACACAGAACATCAAGCAACAGTAACTGTGTAACTGTGAAAACAGCTCTTAAACAGACTTTAAGCAATCTAAACAGACAGTGATTTACTTGTGCTCGACAAATAAAGTGCAGCCAAAACAGTCCTTGAAAGTATATTTAACCCACCTGAGTATGAACCTTGGAAGATAGAACTCAAAACAGGCAAACAGTCTGCTGTGAAATTCTATCAGCAACTTACTGTAGGATTTATGAAACTTGACAGATTGTGATCAACAACTAAACTGAATACACTGATTAAACAATATAGTGTATGATCAAAATAGTGAAATGTGTGATTAACCTCAACCTAGTTAACAACCAGTGAAAGATATACACAGTGTACAAATCAACTAAAATTGAACATGAGAGACAGCAAAATTGAAATTCAAAATCCGATTGATGAGTTTGAAAAATTAAGACTCCGATTGATCTTAATGCTCAAACTGTGAAGTCCTTGAAACTCAAAACAGGTAACTGTTTCAAAATGAACAAGGCTGCCCAGTCCTAAGTGATTTATACAAAATTCATCAAAGGCTTTCTTTCTGCTTTGCTCAGTATTGAGTTAATGCAAAATAGCAATTGAAATCACATCTGCTGCTGAAACCTGCACACTGTCTAAATCGAACCAGAGCTTGATATCAACCTGTCAGCCCCGATCACAGATGCCCTGAAGGAGTTGACCTCTACAATGGCAGAACTCAAGTCTACGCTTTCAACCCTTCAGAGCTCTGTCCTACAGAAGGATGATCTTGCAGAGGCGTTCAATGCTCTGACCCTCAATCCTTCTTCAATCAAGACATTGAAGACAGAACTATCAGAGATGGCCGCCCAGTTCGCTGCTGACTTCATCTCTGCGGGCTACACAGATTACTCCAAGTTCAAGGACGAGATCAAGAACATGTTCTCTTCTGCGGTCACCTACGACATCGACACCAAATCCTCAAGGGCCAACATCAATCATCTAGCAACTCACAGAGAGCTAGATGCCATGGTCGAAGCCATAGGGGATATGGTGTGCAAACATATAGACCAACTTCTTAAAGAGGCCCGAGCCTCTAACACGGCGATCAGTGACTGCACTTCCCAGCTCGTGAAAGAGGGAGACCTCCTTAGAAGCGAAATCTATCGAAGCGTCTCCAAGTTGAAGTGGTCGATAGAGATAGACATAAGCCACGCCTTTGTGCTCGCAGAAGAGGTCATTAAGAAAATGAAGAAGGCGGCCACCAAGATTCTGAAGAGATTGGAGAAGGCTCCCCTGGAAACATGCAAGGCAGAAGCCACCAAACACCATGACGATCAAGGAGATGATGACCATGATCGTCATGAGGGGGAGAAGAAGGCTGAAAAGAAAGATGAGCCAAAGAAGACTTCTGCCAAAGGCGTCAAGATTGTGGACTCTACAGCTGCCTTGTTCTCAAAAGGCAAAGAAAAGGCACCAGAGCCTAAAGGCAAAGGTAAAGGCAAAGTTGTAGAGGAGTCACCACAGAAGGGGTCGTTGTCTAGCTCAGAGACTCCACAGGCAATAAATGAAGAGGAGTACAGCGACGACCCAGCGCTCCTTCAAGCATTAAAGACATCTCTGGCAGAGGCTCAAGCAAGAAAGGGCAGAGGCCCTATCCCCCCAGAGCAGGAGAAGGCTCTTCATCAAAATTCCCACAAGTCCAAGAAACGTCCACGGGTACATTCGACGCTCTGCAAGGAACCATCAAACCTATTCTTGCAGAGGGGTCAACCCAGAGGCCGATTCTTGAAGAAGAGGAAGCCAGAGTGCCAGAGTCTGCCACAGTAGGAAGGGTATATGAGTCTGCCAAAGAGGGAAGGGTACATGATATCGTGGAATCAATGAGCAAAATTCCTACGCGGCAAGTACGTACAGAGCCTGTTACTACTGTGGAGGAGATTCTACTGTGGAGGTACTCTACAGTGAATACAGAGCCCCCGTATGATCCAGAGCTCACAGGGATCCCTTCTGCCATGGCCAAGTTCCATTTCTCTAAGCTTACAAGGCCTCGTGAGCAAGTCCTCTCAGAGTACATGATCACTTCACTCGTGACAATTTCTCCAAGGACTTTGCTAAAGAAGAAGGTGCTCTATGCTCAATACGTTGTGAGGAGGGAAGATGGCAACCTCTATACATTCACAGATGCTGACCTCCACAACCTTTGTGTGTTTGATGTTATCTACCTGCACAAAATTCTCAACATCTACTTGGAGAGGAGGTCAAGCTACTCAATATCGCTCAGAAGGCTCGTCGAGGTCATGCGCGCACAAGTAAGATATTACAGCGAGAAGGACTTCGAGCTAGCGATAAGGTTAGTCCAAAGAGATCTAAAGATCTCTCCTCCGAACAACAGGCCTGGTTGGATACTTAGGTATCATCCAAACTCCATCACTCACAATCCCATTTTTGGGTTTGTGTTCCTGGATAAGGATGAAATCCTAAGGTTCTATGATCCAACAGAATCACACAAGTACTCCACAGAGACCCTGGAATGGATTTTCAGAAGAGCACTGATAGAGGTGGACAAAGGGCATCTTACGATGGGTGAAGTGTCTGGCATTTTGGAGGCGATCAAGATGCAAATCAACTTCATAGAATGGATTTTCAACGTCCACAAAACCATCAAGGCTGACATGTTATATGCAGTAGACGACTTTTCAGAATCTGTTATATGATAAATCTTCTGTACTAGTATTTGGCCTATGCAACAAAAATTTTGTAATTATTTTAATTCTAGTAATTCTTTTCAGAGGATGAACTTTTATCTCCTCTTGTAATTCTTTCAATTAAGTCATTTATTGCATTAAATCTCCAATTTTTTATTTTTTCATACTTAGGGGGAGATTGTTAGCTCTCATATTCTGTTAATGTAAAAGTATGAAAAAATATTACTACAAGTGTTGACAGAAGAGGTTCTACCACAGAAGACAACAGAGGACCAACAACAGAAGATGTTCAACGTTCAAGTCAAAAGTGACAGAACCTCTGTTATCTATCACAGATGTTCTGGAAACTGGTCCTCTGTGAACAAAAGCATACAAGTCAAGAATGACAGAACCTCAGTTGTCTCTCATAGAGGTTCTGAAAGCTTATCATCTGTCATCAAGTGCTTACAAGTCATATCCAGCAGAGCCTCTGGGATGTCTCACAGAGGGTCTGCAGTTTATCTTCTGTGAAGAACCACTTCTCACTGTTTTACTTAGGTTARTTAGCTGCTCGTGCTTCTCACGTGACTATGTTTGTAATCTGCTTTATTTGAACGGCTTAGATCATTTCACTTGTCTAGGTCATGTCAGAAAAAGGCGTTAGGAACTAGTATAAATAGCAGCTTAGACCTTTGTAATTCAGAGTGCTTCTCATATTGTAATCATCTCATTTTCAATCAATTGAAAATCATTTGAAGCTTTTCTCTCGTGTTCTTCTTTTTCATCATCTGTGTTCTTGATTGATTTCTTACTCTGTTTGTTCATATATTGTTTCCGCTGCACTGTTATTGTCTAAAAGATCATCCAGAGTATTTGATTAATATAATAAGCTGAATCTAAAGGTCCTAACATTTAGTAAGCAAACTTGGAATGCTCAATTTGTACGTATAAAATCTGATCCATCTTTCTAACGGGAGCTAGAGCTTAAATTTTTTATCTGTATTTGATCTTTTTGTGCTTAATTGCAAAAATTTAATCACTTGTTTAAGTAGTTTTGAGATGTAATATCTAGGGGGAGCTCATCCTCAATATTTCAAATCAGATTTGTCATGCTTGTCAGGTATATCATTCTTAACTTTCTCTAAATATGCATTGAAGAAGAACAACTTCTATGTATATAAAACTGTTTTCTTAAATGGTCAAACCATTTATTTAAACTTAAACATTTTTAATTTCTAAGAAGTGCAATTTTTTAATGATTTTTTATTGTTATTTTTTTGGGAAACGAGTATCATTTCTGAACAGGTATTTCATTGGGACTATACATGTGTATTTTCTCTTTGTACATATTTCTAATACCTGATTCAGCTATTCTTCAAAAAGTTATTATCTTTTCTCTAAAATGAAAAATCATTTTCAGTGATAATACGCTCGTTAGTACTCAAATTTGATTTCTGAGCTTATCTGAAAAATAATTCTTTGATTGATACAAATTTTATCATTCTTTGACTATAAAAATCTGTAAATTGGATCAACTTCAAAGAAAATGAAGAACACGAAGAACAAAATAAGAACACATAATTTTTTTTTTAAAATCATCAGATTCGTTGATTTCTTCTGTTGATTTCGTGCACACACTGCTCTGATACCAATTGTTAGTCCTACTCTGATCAATCTTCAATAATCTTCAAACAATAATGGCAGATCTAAGATTTACAATCAAGAACTTGAGAGGAGAGTTGAGAGGATTTGTCAACTTGGTCAACTTTACTAATATGTATAGAATTTTACAAATGAGCTCTCTTCTTAAAATTACAAGACAAACACCCTTTATATAGGGTCAAACAAGACAAAAGGTCAAAGTCAAACTATCTTAAAGAAAAGTCAAACACGATGACTTTTACACAATTATAGACAATTTTATCTTTCAAGACGAATACAATTTTACACAAAATTTCATTCCTAACAATAGGTTTTCAATATCGCTCCTGATAAATTGTTCATGTGATTAATTGCTATATTTTTCTTGATCAATTTTTATATGATCATAATTGCAATATTATTTTTGATCAATCATTTGTGATCAAATAGCTTACAATGTAAAAAAATTAGGAGGGACTGAGAGCTTAACAGAAATACTTCTATGGACTATCAGAACCGACAGCCCAACCTAAGAGGTCATCCATATCTGAGTGGGCTTAAATGCAAAATGGGTGTGTGTGCAGAGCTTAAAATTTAAATAAGAGGGGTAGTTGACGTGAGCTAAAAGAATTGATGATAGTTTTGTCCAGGATTAAAAGATTAAAAGAATCTTTTTTATCTACTATAATCTGGGCAAACCACACAATCTATTAGTTCTCAACTCTTTGGAGACTAATATTGAAAAACGCAAGCCTAGGCTAACTCTTGTTAATAATCCCACCAGCTACTCATTTATCTCTCCAAAGACAAGTGTTTCTTTAGCACCTGGGGCATGCAAGTCATAATCTAATGGTTTCTCATTTGGAGATAACTGATATTGAAAAAGAAGGATATATGTCCCCCCCTTCAAGTCTTTATGATCACAATTGAGTTTGATAAATTTGTATAGTCCATACTATTTATCTTTTTGAACCTAAACTGAAGCATTAGTTGCTTTATCATTTCTTCACTACACAAATTTTATAGAATATCTGTTATTTTGTCATAACAATCATAGATACAGTTTTCAAAGCTATCAATGATTGAATGAAAGTCCTGTTCAGATGAACATAAAAAATGCTCATATATGAAGTACATTCGTAGTACTTAATATATACGTTATATTCACAGGACATTCTTTTAAAAAGATTGAAAACAAGGATTCACAGGCCAGACAACTGAAGAGGAATCGAATCAAGGATTCCAGAAACATGAAAAGCTCTCAGTTAGCTTTGATCTTTGAAGATTCTTCAGTTGAACTTTTATCTTCTTCAGTTCTTCCTTCTGTTACTATCATTGACTTAGACTCTACTAACTCTGAGGATCTGTCAGAGTCTGATCTTGTAGACTTTGATGTATCACTGGCGCTTTTAACTAAGTCCTTTAGAAGATTCACCAAGAAAAGTAATTTCTGCAGATCTCCTATGCTGACCATTAAGGAAAAGCCAAACTCATATACTGTTGACAAGGCTTCAGCGGTCTGCAACAATTGTCACTGCAAATGTCACTTTGTGTGTCCACAATATCTGATCAAATCTTCATATCAATCATGGCAGATTTAGATTTTGCATGTAAGAACACTTAGAACAATTAGAGAGAAAAAGTCAAACAATACAATTCAGTCAAACTCTCAATTATCAATCAAATCTTACAATTAGCTCCTCTCACTCTCTAATTACAAAGATTAAACCATATTTATATGGTCAAACTAACA
>NW_020201866.1:45291-46675 GCF_001531365.2 Cynara cardunculus var. scolymus
AAGACTTGAAGGGGGGACATATATCCTTCTGATTTCAATATCAACTTTCTCCAAATGAGAAATTGATAGATGATGAGCTGCGTGCCCCAAATGTTATTGAAACATTTATCTGTTAAGAGATAAATGAGTAGTTGGTGGGGTTGTGACAAGAATTGGCCTGGGCTTTGCCTTTTTCAATATTAGTCTCCAGAGAATCGAGAACTAATAGATTGTGTGGTATGCCCAGATTATATAAGTGTGGAACAGGATTTTATATTCTTTTAATCCTGACACAACTCTCGTCAATTCTTTTAGCGCACAACAACTACCCCKCTCTTTTTCATTTTAGTCTCGGCACACAAACCCTTTGTATCTAAGCTCACTCAGATATGGTTGTCCTCTTGGGTAGGTCTGYCGGTTTTGACATTCCATAGAGGTATTTCTGATAAGCACTCAGTCCCTCCTAAAAGTTTAGAGTTATGCACATATGATCATAATGGATGATCAACAATATTATTTCATTAAAGCACAATGATCAGATAAAAGTTTGATCAATTAATTTGGCTTTAAGCACAATCAATAAAGAACGATGCGACAACAATTCGATTATTTGATATGTATGAGAGAAATGAATGAAGATCTGTAAAAACAAGTTTACAGATTCTGATATTATAAAAAAAATGAATATGTATCAGTCAAAGAAAAATATAATATCAGAAAACAAAGTTGAATACAAACGAGTGTATTATCACAGAAAATGATTTTCGTATAAGAGACGTGATAATAACAGTTTGAAGAATAGCTGAAACAGGTATTGGAATTATGTACGATGAGAATTTACGCAAGTAAAAACTCAGGAAATACCTGTTCAGAAAATGTACTCGTTATCCCCAAAAAAAAATCATTTTCTAAAAACCAATTATTGAACTTTVTAGAGAAACTCCCCCTAGAAAGTAGATTAAAGTAATAAATCTTTTAAGCTCAAAAAATAAAATGAAAACATTTTAAGCACGGGTTCTAAACTGGGTGTTTAGAAACCACACTCGGTAAAGCACGRGTTCTGAACTGAAATGTTCAGAAGCCATAGTTTGAAATAATGTACAAATCCCCCTGCATAGGTGTATCACAGAAAAATGATATTCTGATCAGCATAAGATGGACACACCTGCAAAACCAAATCAAGTAGATTTTGGTATCCAAACAGACTTGGGTCCTAATATGTTAGAATTTGGTTGGGGTATGTTGTAACTAACAAACCATTTATTTCTATAAGATGTATTCTTTTCAGCACTATGAACAGGATGACTAGGATTAGAATATGAATCATATAAGTAATTGGGATCATACCTGTTCTTACCTTTCCATTTGTCATGATAACTGTTATCTCCATGCCACCTGTTGAACC
>NW_020201867.1:0-3704 GCF_001531365.2 Cynara cardunculus var. scolymus
TGATCGCTGGAACTGAAAGTACAGAAACACAAAAATACATAGAAAGGAAAAAGGGATTATCATCAAATCACTGAGAGAGAGGATCAACAATATACTTCATATTCAAGAAATACATGTTTAAACACCACATAGGTCCCTTAGTACAAGAATCTATCTTTACAGTATACAAGGTCCAAAAATTCAAAATACAACTCTTGTACTAATCAAGCTTCATTTACAAAGCTATACATATCATCAGCAAATTTTCATGCAGATAAACACATAGGGAAAATATTACATTTTTCTCTTCCCCTTACCGCCTACACTTCCTGCAATACATATTTAAAATCACAAAACGAGGGTTAGACCGAAAGGTCTATTGAGTTACTCTATTTATGATATTGCAGGGTGATAATCACCGAATCTTTTAGGTAAAATAACTCTTCATATATATATAAACAAGTAAGAACATAATACCAATACCTTTTACTTTTCAAGCCAAATACTCTGCTTGTAAACAACACATTAAACCCAAATAGGTTTGCAATACCAGGTTATTATGATGCCACTTTTAAACCTTTCAAATCAAATAAGGTTTATTCAAAGTTTCAGGCCAAACCTGTTATCTCCTCTTCAATAACATCCAGACTATGATTTCCAATAAGAACCTTGATCCAAAACCTTTAAATCACAAAGAAATACAGATTCCAGACCACGGTAATCTTAAAGGATATAATAGTAAGAGTTATATTACATAACACACACACACAAATGCCACCCTTATATCCAAATGTACACCTCTCCTTGATATGCCACCCTTATCCTATGGTACACCTCTTCTTGATATGCCACCCTTATCCCATGGTACACCTCTCCTTGATATGCCACCCTTATTTCCCCATCAAAATATTTCACAAAACAATTCCATATAGAATAGACCGCAGTCAATGGAATATTATCAGTTCAAAATCATATTTATCAAAAATTCCCATTTCTTGTTAAATAAATCAATACAATGGTAAGTCAACATATAATACGGACAAAACCTTGGCCGGATTACAAATCCGGATAATACTTCACATTATGTCCGATTTAACACTTGGAATAATTCTCAACACTTTGTCCGGATTACTAATCCGGACAACACTATTCATGTTTTGTCCGATTTAACAATCCGGTCAACCTCATAGTCGTATTCCTACTTCTCCGATTTAAACATTTAACATAATTCAAAGTTCATAAATCGCTCATCATATAAAACGGCCAATACTTTGATCTGATTATTCTTAAACCGGTCGAGACTATGTCCGGTTTAGCTTTAAATCGTTCAACCCTTGTCCGGTTTATATCTATACCGCTTAACCCTTGATCGGTTTATATATAAATCGCTTGACACTTGCTCGGCATATATATATATATATATAAATCGCTTGACACTTGTAAGGTTTAACTTCAACCCGGGGAAAAAAGTTATACAAATAATTCATGCATTTCAAAGTGATTAAAACATTTAAACTACTCACCTTTTGAAAATACTTTTGAGATTTGCTTCTTGAATCCTTTTGAAAATAATCCGGTTAACTCTTCTTCTCTTTAAATCGCTCAACAAGATCATAAAATAGCAGAAAAATGCAATGGATGTTAAACCCTCCCTTATATACTCTTTCTAAAAAGAGTAGGGCGGCTAAAACCGCCTCCAGCCATGCATCCATCCATGCATATTCTCATGCACACATGCACATAATTAAGCATACATTCACTTTTGTATATTTACCTACATGTATGCATACATATATCATACATATAGATCATACATACATATATATATATATATATCATATACATTTCACATTATGCATACAATCCCTTATGCATAAAATTTCACATACTTGCATGATCAAATATAACAAGTTATCATGCTGTCACATAATCATTTAACAAATAATCACATATTAATTACCTCGATCAGGATCCAGTTATCACAAAGCATATAGCACGTTTCGTACTAGGGGCTGTTTGGTTGATTTTCCATCAAGTCTTGTATGCATTAAACTATCATGTTTGTTGTATGTTTGGAAAGAAACCACATTTTGAATATGATATTTGCATGTATTTGTTGTCCAATTTCTGGGTTTACTTGACCATGTTTCAATTTTAGGCAAAAGTGATTTGACTTTTTGGTCATTGTACTTGACTTTTCGTTGTAAACTAACCATCTTCATTTCTCGATGTAAGGCTCCATTGATCCACTCGTTCCAAGTACTCCATCTATTCACTGGATTCTTGCTCGATTTCCAAAAAGTATTTTGCTCCTCAATCGATTGTTGCTTGATTCACTGGAGGTAATCCATTTTCTTCTGTATATGCTTTCACTATTTGATTCACTAGAGATACAAGTTGTTTGCATGATTCGAAGATTACTATTTAAATGTTTTCTTATTCCTGCTTAACTATTCCAGTTTGCCTAATATTTTTAATATACGCATATATTTATATATTTCAAATAAATTCTGATAAGTGTAACAAACTTGTAGAAATGAACACTTCATATATTGTTGATGAGTTTTCAATGTTAAACGAAGTACATGCATGATGGAGCTTGACAAGAGTTCGTGTGGACTTTGTTTGGGAAGATGTTAGAGAACAAAGATTACTCATTTTTCTAATTAATCAAAACGTAAGTTAAAAATATTCACAATTTTAAATGGTAAAAGAAATTTAAATCTATTTAACATTTATTATATTATATTTTAGAGGAGAAAAATGGTAGCAATTGTTCATCATCCCCCTTTAATTCAAATATACAAGCAAATGAACTTGGTGGGAGACGTTTTCTCTTTGAATCGCATCAGAATTGAATATGATCATGGTGATGTGAGGAACGAAGGTTATATGCTCACCTTCAATGAATTTTACATCCTAATTTGTCGAAACACAACCTTCATACCCTTGTTGGGGGATGTCGAAAATGGCTTTCTCTTCTATCCGTTGGTGCCTTCTATAAGAACTCTTGTAGAAGATCAGAGTACCGTGATCGGTACATCTAAATTATTTGATACTTTTATATTTTTAAAACAATAAAATATTGTTTGATAACCTAAATCTATTTTTAAAATATGATAATTTTTGTTTTAGATGTTGTTGGATAAATCATCTCGGATCGACGAATAAGATCTATCCGAACTCATCGTTATTTGCGATTTGGATGATTTGAAATATTTCTCCAAGATGGACCGTAAGTATGTATATTATTAATCAATTAACAAATTATCATAGTAGCTAACATTTTTTATTATTCATATAGGGGAAATATAATAAAGTTGAGGTTGTATGATTCGACAATATTTCGTTTTATGGAGATAGCTTGTGCAATCGTAGATAATTCCATAATATATGCATCTCGAGTCAAACTCATCCATTTTCCTACTCGTGCAACTTAAAGTACGTAACAAGTTGATTTTATTTTTAAATATTCTATTTTATTATTTACATATTCTATCTTATTAAAAATGTATATTCGATTATTTTCAGATAATTTTTTGAGTTCTACGGAGTTGACTACAATCTTGTTAGAACCACACATACCATAAGCAGATGCCGTTAGAACATTGATGACATAAACATATTTGATTAGTGTTATCATGTATTTTTGCACTTTCTTTGATTTGTGAACTTATATGTATCTTATATATATATATATATATATATATATATATATATATATA
>NW_020201867.1:6314-10823 GCF_001531365.2 Cynara cardunculus var. scolymus
ATCATCTTATTTTAATTTTAGAGAAATACATGAAACAGTTTCATTAAGTATTATATGAAACAATTTCACAACCATATATGAAACAACTTCATCAAAAAAGTATTATATGAAACAATTTCATGAAAAAATTTCATAAGATTAAACAATGAATCGACAGATGAAGGTGGTTTGCACGGTTTACACAAATGAGGGCGGTTTTCATATGATCACTCCTCTATATATCTATATCTATATATATATATATATATATATATTACTATGTTGGTTTAAGTTTAATCGTTGTCTCTTCATTGTTTGTTAATGATATATTCTGAATTATTAATTAAAATGACTAACAAAATTATTAGATACACGATAAAGAATGAGTGATATGTTCGATAAAAAATGTATCTACTACACTTTTATTCAAGACAACCGGGGTAAAAAAACAAGGATGACAGGTTATTTTTTGTTCAATCTAGAAATTTCTTACCCTAACTTTGTTCATTCCAATTCCAACATTTATATTTTATTTCACAAATAAAACCATATTATTCTATTTCTATCATTTTACAGTTTTCAATGAGGATGGGTGATGACAAAATTGCAATAGTGATGTAACGCAAGTTGATGTAGATATAGCAAAAGGTATATGGAATACTCACTTTAATTATCATCGTGATATATTCACTCATTTTTATGTGTGTATATATATATATATATATATATATATATATATAGGAAACAATATTGTTGTAGAAAAAGGAAGGGAATACAACAGACGATATTATGAGTAACAAAAAGAAAAGAACAAAATGAGAAAAATAGCTAACAGTGATGGAAGTAGTCAATCTATGACCCTTATGCAGACGTCGCACGTGAACGTCATAGAAACAACCTCTGTCAGTGCAGTGGCTATTGTTGAGAAGAGAAAAATTGTTAACATAAATTATTATCATCAAAATAAAGAAAATAACATATATAGAACAAATATTAACACACAAGGAACAAGTGTTATAGGCAAAGAAGGAACGACTCCAATATGTTCGGATTTGACACATGAAAATTTCAACAGTAAAACCGTGCATTTCTTTTTCTTTTTTTTTTTTTAAATTCTTTTACCAATTTTAGTAATTAATTTTTTTTAAATTACATTTTCTTTCTTACATAGGCATTCAAAGTAAGCATGGTATACTCCTACCTCTTTTTGATGAAGTTACCAATCAACTATTCAGAGGATAGAGTTACTTTTAAATTTCACATCATCTAGAGAAAAAATCATTAATTACTATTGTAAACATTGAAGTGTCTTATCATGTAGGAGGTTGCACTAGGGCCTATGTCAATACTTCGAGCCAACATGACATCCTCCCGGGGGATCCATACGATTTAGTTTACAATGGTATTCCTAGAAAACATCGTGTCTTGAATGAACAAAATCCATGTGAAAAGTGTGGAGCAAAACGGTTTAAATTTGAAATTCCCTTCCTTTTGTTGCATGAAAGGGAAGACAAAGTTAACATACTCACCCATTCCTGAAGAATTATACAATCTTTTCTCATTGCAATCTGAATTAGGCGAAATGTTTAGGCACAACTTACGGGCATACAATACGAACTTTTCGTTCACGTCAATGGGTGTAAACTTGGATAAGTTCAATGGCAAACATGACATCCGGAGTATATACATTTTGTGCACAGGGATATGTATATCATAAAATCGATCAGTTAGTGCCGAGGGATGGATAACCTAGGTACTTATAGTTTTTCTTTTATGTTTCAGAATCAAAGTTATCGCATAGACTCCAGTGGCCAAATCTTGATATAAATGTCATTGAAATTTTGACTCGTGTTCTTTATATGAACCCATATGTGAGAACATTTTGAAGCCTTGGTGAGTTCGAACCACTCGATAACTACATAGTCACTTTGAATGCTTCAATGGAACTTGACCAAAGGGTGTACRACCGACCGACCACATCAGAGGTTTGAATGAAGTATTTGGTTTATCTTTTTTGAAATAAAATTATATACATACACTAAATAAATTGAGTTCTATAATATGTTAGGTTGCTGGTATTTGGGTTGAAGGCAACGACAACATAATTGCATACAAGAGAAGTATTGCTATGTATGGGAGGTCTAATTATAGCCAAAATATTCAATATGACTTCAGTTGTTCTGACCCGTTGTCTTATCCTTTGTTCTTTCCCAACGGTGAACCTGGATGGCATTCTAATATACCTAGACATGGAGTGTGCATGAATCAAAGTGTTAATGATGATGAAAACATGGAGGAAGATTTAGAAGGTATGGACCATGTGTAACACCCCGAATCCACATATTGCATATAACACATATTTCATATATAGAATACATGTTTTCCCCACATAGGTCCTTGATACAAGAGTCTATAATATAAAATACACAGCCCAAAAATTCCAAAAGTACATGCTCTTGCATCCTAGCATCTACGCTTCCAAAACAGCTAAGCATATAGGGAAGTAATTCACATAATACACTTTCCCTTATCATTACCTGTACACATAATTTTGAAAACATAAAAATGAGGGTTAGACATGAATGTCTAGTGAGGTTCCCTTTTATGTAATGCAGGGTGAGGATCACCAAAACGTTTATTTCAAATCATTCAACATATGAAGCAAAACTAAAAACATACTGCTTTGGTCCATCAGGCCTCTGGTCTCAAACAACACTTAGAAAAATATTTCGACAACCAGGACCAGAGCCCCTTTGGTCTCTCTTCCAGAGCTTCTGGTCTTCATGACCAGAGCCTCTGGTTCTAAACCACACTTAGAAAATATTTCGACACAGGAACAGAGCCTCTCTGGTCTCTCTTCTAGAGCTTCTGGTCTTCACGACCAGAGTTTCTGTTTCCAAACCATACTTAAAATATAATTCAACATCCAGGACCAAAGCCCCTCTGGTCTCTCTTCCAGAGCCTCTGGTCTCTCTTCCAGAGCTTCTGGTCTTCACGACCAGAGCCTCTGGTTGAACCAACCAGACTTAGAAAATATTTCAAAACCTAAGACCAGAGCCTCTGGTTGTACTAACCAAAACATCACTCATATAAGTGATCTTTAGATAAATTCTCAATCAATAAGATAGCCTTTTTCATAAGACAAACAATTATAAAAAGTTCATGTTCGACTAGAGCCTCTGGTTGTACTAACCAGAGCTTCTGGTTCAAAAGACATGACCAACCAGAGCCCCTCTGGTTCAACGTGTAAGTATGAAAATCTTTTCTTAAAATATCTAAAATACGATTTTGACGCGAAAGCTCTTAACAATAGATACAACACCTCTAATCCAATTAATACATTTAGTAAAAACTTGCTCATCCTTCAAATCAATAACTAAAATCCTCTGGTCCAATGATGAGAACCAACCAGAGCACCTCTGGTTCCTCATGAAAATATTCATTTTAAAACAATAAATAAAAGCACTAAACTTGTTTCTCAAAGATATAAAGCTTATTTTCAAAACTCATAAATTCATAAAAGATTTTGCAAAATGAATTAGTATCCAGTATCCTTAGATTCTATTATGAGGGTCAATCAGAGCCCCTCTGGTCCTTGCAAGGTATAACCAGAGCTCATCTGTTTCCTCATAATCAATGCTTTTACCCAAAGCATCAACAGTCACGAATTATATTATCTCCAATACCATCACATCATTATCATCATTTCTACTAAAGACAACATCTCTAAATCCTCAACTCACCAAGAAGTGAGAAATCCAATCTGTTGTAACTCTAATAGTTATCATGGTAAGAGTTAGGCGATGCCGAGAACGTCCCACCTTATACCCTTCATATTATCTCCTTTACATGATGTTCCACCCTTATATCCTCCTGCTCATTAATATGAAGTAGTTCATCCAAAGACAGACCTCAGTTACCTATCAGAGTGAACCTGTTCATAATCCTCAAACCAAATCATGGTTCCAACATAGGTTTATACTCAAAACCTTTTATTCTCAAGAACAATCTGTTCTCCCAAAACAGTTTAAAACTCTTGTTTTTCTGTAAACTCTTTCAAACTGTTTTAAAAACCCGGATACTGTTTAATTCTCTCCAAAACAGTTCCAACAATTGCTTCAAACAACAACTTCTCAAGGCTGTTAAAGAACACAAATTTGTTTCATATTTATCAAAACCAGATTCCAAAATAACAACATCATAAAACTGTTAAAAACAGTTTATCATCTTAACCTCAAAACCAATATCAAACTCAACAGTTGATAATCAACGGTAGTTTAAAAACTCACTTAGATCCTCAAAAATAGAATCATAAACCAAACTGTTTAAAACATTAATCTGCATCTTTTTTACCCAGAAACAGATTCGAAATAGTAACAGCTTATCTGCTGTTTAAAACAGTATAACGTCTTCGAAATCCAGATTCAACAATTAAGCCACAAATACATAAAGGAATCAGTTTCAAAACTACTCACCTTATCAAACAACTTTCTTGATGAAAATCACACAGCAAAAGCTTTATTCTTAACA
>NW_020201867.1:10838-41941 GCF_001531365.2 Cynara cardunculus var. scolymus
TCTAAGAGAGTGACAGTGATAAGGATAACCTTATCAAACTCTTCTTTAAATATCTTCACCTAGGCGGTGGAGGATTTTAATAATAAAACTTCAAAGGCGGTGAAAGCTTTTGTCCAATAGAAATAACTTTGGGCGGTGGATTTTGTATTATAAAATTCATGATTTCTTAACAATGAAGATATAAGTTTTTCAATAATAAAATAATGATTCCACCCGAATCATTTAAACACAATAAACACCACCTTATGTATGCTTCACACCACATGCATACATGTATAAATCATTTATGGCATGTCATCTTTTCATATATATGCATGCGCAATATCATGTTCACATATATAGTTTATGCATTTCTACTTTGGTATGCATATTTCACGTACTCCACATAATAAACATGTATAAATTACCTCAATCCAGGTTGTCTCGGACCTGGTTATAACACCATGTTGCAATATTTACGTTTTAATGAAGGTAGAAAATATCTGCTAAAACATACATGTCATCAGTTTATATTTATTTCATAACATACACATTACACATAGGTTGATGTGAGAGGCAACAAAAATACTGTAACGATGCGAGAATACTATTGTTATAAGTTCCAGATTCGTTCGAATGAGAATGTTCTTCTATTGGGGGGAAGGTTGTTACAACAGTTCGTGGTAGATATCTACATCGAGATTGAGACTTCACGTTTGGATTTTTGTCAGAAAAATCAAGCCATAAGAGCAGATTTATACCACGGTGTTGTGGATTGCGTCAATGCCGGTGAGGTGATACCAAGTAGAATAGGAAAAAGGGTTGTATTGCTACAAGTTTCATCAAAGGACCACGTGATATGCGGCGACGATTTCTTGATGCCATGACTTTAGTGCAAGATGATGGGAAGCCTGATATATCCTTACAATGACGTGTAATCCAAAGTGCCCTGAAAGCCTTAGAGAGCTATTGCCCGATCAGACCGCACCCTATTGGCCAGAACTTGTTGCAAGAGTTTTTCACGCCAAACTAGAGGATATGAAAGACCAACTCTTCAAAAAGCACATCATCGTTAAATTCGTGGAATATGTTTATGTCATCGAGTTTTAGAAGCGTGGTTTATCGCATGCACATTTTCTTCTGATAATGACACCCGAACACAAAATGACCAATCCAAATCATTACGACAAGAATGTGTGTGATGAAATTTCGGACCCAACCAGGTATCCCCAAATGCACGAATTGGTCGTCCAACACATGATACATGGTTCTTGCTGTCATTTACGACCGTCCAGTCCTTGTATGCAAGGTGAGCCAAAAAAAAGTCGTTTCAGATATCCTATATAGTTCAACGACAAAACGATGCAGGCTGAGAACTCATATCCATTATATCGACGGAGAAATAGTGTAATAAATGTGATTGAACGAGGCAATGTTCTGGATAATAGATGGGTGGTCCCGTATAACCTGAAGCTGTTAATGATGTTCAATTGTCATATCAATGTTGAGATTTGCTCGAGTATAACATATGTGAAGTATATCTTCAAGTATGTTTACAAGGGTCACGACAAACAAGTTGTTCATTTCGATTCAGAGGAAGAAAAGGGTCATTATAACAACATTAGAAGGTTCCAAGATGCACATTGTGTCTCCCCTCCCGAGGTGATATGGCGAATTTTTAGCTTCACACTTTCTCAAATGCACCCTTACGTGATGGCGTTGCAACTTCATCTCCCTAAAAACAAATGGTTAGGTTTAGATATAATGATATAATGATAGATATTGTTGATACAGATAGAGAGATAAGCGAACAATGTTCACTGCACTTTTTGATAGAAATAGAACAAACATGAGTGCGTGACAATATTTGTACAAATATTTTCCAAAACATTACACATGGAATTGGAGCTTATGTCGATGGAATCCCTAACAACGAGGATCAATGAAATACCGACTGGTGTCTGTAAATCCAGCTGAAGGAGAGCGGTTCTATCTACGCCAACTTTTGTCTCATATTACTGGGCCTACTTGCTTTGAAGATTTATACAGTTTCTAAGACATATTACACCCTACATTCCATAAAGCATCTCTTGAGAGAGATTTAATAGAGAACGATGACAACTTATCCCAATGTCTTGCAGAGGTCTCCTTATTTCAATTTTCGGCTACTCTTAGGAGGTTATTTGCCACGGTATTGACTTATTGTGAGCCAGGAGATGTTCGCAAGTTATGGGATGACAATTATGATTCACTTTCTGAAGATTATATGCGACAATGTGAAAGTGCTAATTAAGTCTGTAATATGGTTCTAACTGATATCCTCGTTTTTCTACAATCTATGGTAAGAGTCTTGATGATTTCGATTTTCCAATGGTAGATGCAAATGCCAATTATAAATCTGAAGAATTTCATTAGGTACAAGTGGAAGGCTCTATAGTTGTATAAGACGAACACTTGCGTGTCTCAGACTCTCTCAATTCCGACCAAAAATACGCATATGATGAGATCATGAGGCACATAGACTATGATTGTCCAAGAGTGTTCTTCATTGATGGCACGGGTGGAAATGGGAAGACATTTTTGTACAAAGTTGTAACACCACACACTCACATTGCAAATAACATATAATTCATTCAGAGAATACATGTTAATCCCACAAAAGTCCAAAGTTCAAGAACTATATTACAAAATACACAACCCAAAAATTCCAAAAACATGCTCTTGTACTACATATTACATGACATTCATCATCAAAACACATTCGTTGATCTTCATATAGCTATGCATATAGGGAAACAATCATATTTTTCTCTTTCCTTTACTATCATTATAATCTGCTGTCCTGCAATACCTATTTGAAACACAAAATGAGGATTAGACCTGAAGGTCTAGTGAGATCCTTTTTTTCATGTAATTGCAGGGTAAAAATCACCAAAATATTATTTAAATAAATCATTTCACATAATAAAAGTAAATCCATAATCTGTTTTAGTCCAACGGTCCTCTGGTCACTAAGACCAGACTTAGAAAATATTTCCATAAGCAACAGGACCAGAGCTTCTGGTTATACCAACCAGAGCTCTTACTCAAGTAAATCTTCATAATGTATGTAATCAAACACTCAAAGGTAGTTAGAATAATCTTCTGAAGTATAAAAACGATCATTAACATGTTTTTGTATGACCAAACCTCTGGTTCTACTAGCCAGAGATTCTGGCTCAAAACATAAGACCAACCAGAGGCCTTCTGGTCCAATGCGAAGACCAACCAGAGCCCCTATGGTCTGTCATACTTCGTATAAAAGTTTTTAAGTTAAAATAAGTATAAAATGTTTTGAACATCTTTTAAAACATAACTTCGACACAGAGTTCCTATTTAATAGATATAGAGCCTCTGGTTTTAAATAAAAGCTTTGTAAAGACTTGTATTAATATCAAATCATCATCCAGAACCCTCTGGTTTTATTGTGTGGACCAACCAGAGCCCCTCTGGTTTTTTTCAAGGAACAACCAGAGCCTCTCTTGTTTCTCATAAACCAAACACTTTTTCAAAATAGAGTTTATCCAAAACCATTGACCATAAGCCAAGTTTTCCCCTTCTCAATAACATCAATAATATCATTTCTACTAAGAGCAACATCTCTGAGTCCTCAAATCACAAAGAAGAACTCAGATCTATTGCAATCTTATGAGACACAATAGTAAGAGCTATAATATTTTCACATACGAATCCCACCCTTATATCCAAAGGTCTCCTCTCCTTGATATGCCACCCTTATAACCGAAGGTACACCTCTTCCGGATATGCCACCCTTATCCCATGGTACACCTCTCCTTGATATGCCACCCTTATTTTCTCGTCAAAATCTATGGATTAGTTCCAAACGAAGACAGACCGAAGTTACAACCATCTTGATAAAACATCTTCCATAGTTTTATCCACCAAAATCTATAGATTAATTACAAACGAAGACAGATCGAAGCCACAACTATCTTGATGAAATATCCTCTATTGTTTTTAACCAATAATGGCTTCAAAACATTTTTATCTTCAAAACTTTGAAACTCAAGAACTACCAGTTCTTTCAATATCCTTTCCAAACTCGAATTCTCCTTTAAATCCTTAAAATAAGATTTCAACCACAACTGTTTTAAAGAAGCAAAATCTGCTTTATTTTCCAAAATAGTTTTCTGAACCAGATTCTTAAAACCCATCTTAAACTGTTAGAAAACAATAATTACCATTCTTCTTCAAATAATCAAATCATCAAAACCCAGCAGTTCAAATAATATAATTTAAATGATTTAATATCAAAAACTCACCTTAAAATGCATAGATAGCAGATTCAACACTCGACAATTTTCTTCAAAGGAACACAGATTCCTTAAATTGCTTTTTAGGCAAATATCTTTCTCAAGAACAGTTTTCACCGCCACACACTCACACGCACACTTTTCTTTCAAAGTTCTTCCAAGATAAGATAAGATAAAATATTATTGTCTCCTTTATATATTTCTTAAATAGAGCGGTGTATGTTTAACAATATAAAACTCTTTTTGGGCAGTAGAAATTTATTGTAAAATTTCCCTTTCTTAACCACGAAGGTTGCTTATTTCACCTAATTTAGTAATAGATTCACATATTTTATCATTTTCTTATATGCATGCTTTGCATCACATTTCCACACATATGCACATAATCCATGCATTTACTTAAATAACATGCATGTTATCACTTATTTCACATAATAACCACATAAAGGTTACCTCAATCGACGTTGTCTGAAATTCAGGTCATCACATTATCTCCCCCTCAAAAGAATTTTATCCCGAAATTCAGTTAATCAAATTGCCAAGGGTATTGGGTTCTCATATCAGATTCTAATTCCTATGTAGCTTCTGAACCCTTGTGATAATGGCACTGTACCGTTACCAAACTATTTTTTTATTTCTCAACACCCTGATTTTTCTATCAGTCACAACTTCTGGTGTTTCAACGAAGTTTAGTTTACTGTCCAATTTAATTTCTGGAAGCGGTATTGCTAAACTTGGGTCGGCCAAACACTTACGCAGATTTGATACATGAAAGGTGCTGTGAATTAGGTTGAGTTCTTCCGGTAGTTCTAGCTGATAAGTCACCGGCCCAACCCGTTTGCAAATCCTGAATGGTCCAATATACCTCGGACTAAACTTACCTTTCTTCCCAAATCTCATAACGCCTTTTCACAGAGATAATTTTATCATTACGAAGTCACCCGTGCAGAATTCAATCGGTTTTCATCGCTTATTGGCATAGCTTTTCTAACGGTCTTGTGTTATTTTGATTCTTGTATGAATTTTTTCAATCTTTTCTGAAGTTACTTGAACAATCTCGGGACCTGTTAGTTGTCTTTCACCTACCTCGTTCCAACATAAGAGCGTTTGAGATTTTCGTCCATACAATACTTCATACAGTGCCGCTTGGATACTGGAGTGATAGCTATTATTGTAAACAAATTCTATCAATGGTACGTGATCCTCCCATGATCCCCCGAAGTCCATAACACAAGTTCTCAACATATCTTCGAGAGTCTGGATGGTTCTTTCACTTTGTCTGTCCGTTTGAGGATGATGGGTTGTACTTAACCGAATTTGAGACTACAAAGCTCTTTGTAAACTTTCCCAAAATTTTGAAGTAAAACGACTGTCTCTGTCAGAAATAATGAATAGTGGAACACCATGTCTGGTTACGATTTTCTTAATGTAGATCTGAGCCAACCTTTCTAAAGAATAGGTTTCTCTTATTGGTAGGAAATGCGCAGACTTAGATAGATGATCCAATATTACCCAGATTGCATCATAACCTTTCGGGGTAATTTCATGACAAAATCCATCGTAATGTGATCCCATTTCCAAATTGGAATTTCCAAGGATTACAGATTTCCATAGGGTCTTTGATGCTCGATCTTAACTTACAGACATGTTAAGCATCGTTCCACGTATTTCGATATGTCTTTCTTTAGACCTGGCCACCAATAAAGGAGTTTCAAATCTTTGTACATTTTATTGCTACCTGGATGAATGGAGTAGTAAGACTTGTGACTTTCATTCAGAATGGTCTCCCGCGTATTGCCATAACATGGTACCCAAATCCATCCTTGGAAAGCACAACATTCCTTTATCATTCGGTTCTAGGGTGGTAATCATTTTACCCAATCTTTCTGACTTCATATGCTCTTCTTTAACAGCCTCTTTCTGACATTTCAAAATTTCTTGGTGAAGATCAGGAGTTAGACTTATTCTCATTGCCACGGCTTCGATAGTTCCACTTCTTTCTTTTCTGTTTAAATCATCGGCTACCACCTTGGCTTTTCCGGAGTGATAGAGGATTTCACAATCATAATCATTAACGAGTTCAATCCATCGATGTTGTCTCATATTCAATTCCTTCTGTTTGAACAAGTGTTGCAAGCTCTTATGATCGGTATAAATATGGCATTTAGTTCCCAAGAGATAATATCTCCATATTTTCAATGCAAAAACCACCGCTGCTAATTCCATATCATGAGTCAGATATTGCTTTTCATGATCCTTCAGTTGCCGGGATGCATATGATATTACTCTTCCTCTTTGCATCAAGACACAACCCAAACCTAGCTTTGAAGCATCGCTGTATAGTATACCACAAAATCTTCTGTTCCATCGGGTAAAGATAATATTGGGGTGCTGCAAAGATGATCTTTTAGTAACTGGAAAGCTTTTTGCTGTTCTTCTTCTCACTGAAATTTAGTGTTCTTCCGAGTTAATTTGGTCAATGGCACGACTATTTTGGAAATATCTTGAATAAATTTACGGTAGTAGCCCGCCAATCCCAAAAAGCTTCGGACTTCAGAAGGAGTCTTTGGTGCCTCCCATTTTTCAACTGCTTCTATCTTTACTGGATCCACTTTTACCCCTGCCTCTGATATAACATGCCCAAGGAACTGAACTTCCCTCAACCAAAATTCACATTTTGACAACTTTGCGTACAACTTTTCTCTTTTCAAGAGGTCAAGTATCAATCGGAGGTGCTCTGCATGCTCTTCTTTGGTTTTGGAGTATATGAGAGTATCATCAATATATACAATAACAAATTTATCAAGATATTCTTTACATACTCGATTCATTAAATCCATAAAGGTTGTAGGTGCGTTAGTTAAACCGAATGGCATAACTAGGAATTCATGGTGTCCGTACCTGGTTCGGAAGGCTGTTTTGGCAATATCCTTTTCTTTAACTTTAAGCTGATTCTGGCAGGTATCCCCATAATGGAAGTTAAGGTTTCCCTTAGCTTTCCCATCTCTTTTGCCAACATATTTATGGTCACATATTCAGGATGAGGCATCTGCTCTTGATTCATATTTTCAGAATTAGATTCTCCTTGGTCTGTATGGGCTTTTGTTTGGCTGTTTCTGCCCCTTGTTTGCCCTATGTCTCTGCCTCTTCCCCGACCTCTGCCTCTGCCTCTCCCCTCAGATGTACCAATGGGAGCAAGAACAGGGAAATCCTCTTCATCATTAGGATTGGGGCGGGTGATCCTTTCAAATCTTCTGGATCTACTAGTCATCTACAATTTTCAAAGTTAATAAACACATTTTCACATTCCCAAATATAATAAAATGTCCAAGTTCAGTTATGTACCTGAAAATTCAAAATTACATTGGCCAGATGTAATCTGAACATACCTTACACACTGATTTCTTAACTTATCATATTTATTTCCAAAAGTGCTAACTATGTTTGGGACCATTAATATGCAATGAAACGGTTTAAGTCTAGGCATCATGATGTGAATACCTAAATCCCTTAAACTCTGGCTATGACACCACTTCTGTAACACCCCAAACTCACATTGCAAATAACATATAATTCATTCAAAGAATACATGTTTAATCCCACAAAGGTCCAAAGTACAAGAACTATATTACAAAATACACAACCTAAAAATTCCAAATACATGCTCTTGTACTACATATTACATAACATTCATCATCAAAACACATCAGTTGATCTTCATATAACTATGCATATAGGGAATCAATCATATTTTCCCTTTTCCTTTACTATCATTATAATATGATGTTCCTGCAATACATATTTGAAACAAAAAATGAGGGTTAGACCTGAAGGTCTAGTGAGATCCCTTTTTTCATGTAATTGCATGGTGAAAATCATCAAAACATTATTTAAATAAATCATTTCACATAATAAAAGAAAATCCATAATCTGTTTTAGTCCATCGGTCCTCTGGTCACTAAGACCATACTTAGAAAATATTTCCACAAGCAACAGGACCAGAACACCTGGTTCCTCTACTAGAGCTTCTGGTTATACCAACTAGTGCTCTTACTCAAGTAAATCTTCATAATGTATGTAATCAAACACTCAAAGGTAGTTAAATTAGTCTTCTCAAGTATAAAACGATCATTAACATTGTTTTTGTATGACCAGAGCTCTGGTTCTACTAGCCAAAGCTTCTAGCTCAAAACATAAGACCAACCAGAGGCCTTCTGGTCCAATGCGAAGACCAACCAGAGCCCCTTTGGTCTGTCATACTTTGTATAAAAGTTTCTAAGTTAAAATTAGTATAAAATCTTTTGAACATCATTTAAAACATAACTTTGACACAAATTTCCTATCTAGTTGATAGAGCCTCTGGTTTTAAATAAAAGCTTTGTAGAGACTTGTATTAATATCAAATCATCATCCAGAACCCTCTGGTTCTATTGTGAGGACCAACCAGAGCCCCTCTGGTTCCTTTCAAGGAACAACTAGAGTCTCTATGGTTCCTCATAAACCAAACACTTTTCCAAAACAGAGTTTATCTAAAACCATTGACAATTAGCCAAGTTTTCCCTTTCTTAATAGCATCAATAGTATCATTTCTAATAAGAGCAACATCTCTGAGTCCTCAAATCTCAAAGAAGTAAGAACTCAGATCTATTGCAATCTTATGAGACACAATAGCAAGAGCTATAATATTCGCACATACAAATGCGACCCTCATATCTAAAGGTACATCTATCCTTGATATGCCACCCTTATAACCGAAGGTATACCTCTCATGGATATGCCACCCTTATCACATGGTACACCTCTCCTTGATATGCCACCCTTATTTCCTTATCAAAATCTATGGATTAGTTCCAATCGAAGACAGACCGAAGTCACAACCGTCTTGATAAAATAGCCCCCATAGTTTTATCCATCAAAATCTATAGATTAATTCCAAACAAAGACAGACCGAAGTCACAATCGTCTTGATAAAATATCCTCTATAGTTTTTAACCAATAATGGCTTCAAAACAGTTTTATCTTCAAAACTTTGAAACTCAAGAACTACTAGTTCTTTCAATATCATTTCCAAACTCGAAATCTCCTTTAAATCCTTAAAATTGGATATCAACCACAACTGTTTTAAAGAAGCAGAATCTGCTTTATTTTCCAAAACAGTTTTCTCAACCAGATTCATAAAACCCATCTTAAATTGTTAGAAAACTATAATTACCATTCTTCTTCAAATAATCAAATCATCAAAACCCAGCAGTTCAAATAATATCATAAATGATTTAGTGTCAAAAACTCACCTTAAAATGCATAGATTGCAGATTCAACAATCGGCAATTTCATCAAAGGAACACAGATTCCTTAAATTGCTTTTTAGGCAAATATCTTTCTCAAGAACAGTTTTCACCGCCACACACACACTTTTCTCTCCAAGTTCTTCCAAAATAAGATAAGATAATATCTTATCTCATGTCTCCTTTATATATTTCTTAAATAGAGCGGTGTAAGTTTAACAATATAAAACTCTTTTTGGGCGGTAGAAATTTATTATAAAAATTTCTCTTTCTTAACCACGAAGGTTGCTTATTGCACCTAATTTAATAATAGATTCACATATTTTTTTTTCATTTTCTTTTATGCATGCATAACATCACATGTCCACACATATGCACATAATCCATGTATTTACTTAAATAACATGCATGTTACCACTTATTTCACATAATAACCACATAAAGGTTACCTCAACTGACATTTTTTCTGAAATTCAGGTCATCACAAAAGCTTCGTCGGGTGTTGCTGCCAATAATATGCCTGGAGGGAGAACAACTCACTCTAGATTCAAAATTTCTCTCAACCTTGATAATAACTCAATGTGCAACACAAAAAAACAAAGTTGGGCTGCTCAATTATGATTCGAGATGAAAAAATAATCATCTGCGATGAAGCGTCAATGGCAAAGAGGCAAACGATGGAGGCGCTCGATTGAACAATGGAAGACATCATAGGGGTGGCACTCCTTTTCAGTGGAAAGATAATGGTTTTGGAGGGTGATTTTAGACAATGTTGATCCTCTCTCTCAGTGATTTGATGATAATCCCTTTTACCTTATACTAAGTATTTATGTTTTTTGTCTTTCAGTTCCAGCGATCATCACTGAGTCAGTTCAGTAATCGCTGAAGAACTTGTAATGTAAATCCATCAGCGACAGCGATACTTCAAGAAGACAAAACTCAAACCAATGAACCTTCAGTGAAAGTCGAAGACTGAAACTAAAGATTAGAGACTTGTGAGTACGTGATCTTGTTGATCCCAGATCTCTCAATAACACTAACAATTAAGTTAAGAACAATCTAATTATATAGTTTGGATGAATAAAAATGATGAACACTCAAGAACAAATGATGAACATTCAAAGAATATACTTGAATTTCAAAGGATTCACTTTATTTCAATGATTGTGAAAAGCGTCCAAAAGCATTCCGGTTACAATAGGCCTAACACCTATTTATAATAGTAATCTAAACAAGAAGATAACTATCTAGTGAGATTATCTAGCAAATCTTCTAGGGAAAGATAAAGCTTATCTAAACATGGATAATCAACAAAACAAGATAAACTTTGTAGAATCCAGCTATTGTTTGTCATCTCCAACTGTCTTCCATGGGGCGTTATTCAACCTTATCTTCATATCTTCATCGCATGCTTCTGGTTGAATTAGTGTAGAAAACTTCAAGTGTTGGTAACCAGAGGGGCTATGAAGATTCTCTTTCCATCGCATCTCTGGTTGATTCATCGACCCTCTGGTTATACTGTGGACTTAGCCATTTTGCCTTGAAGTCTTCCATCGGCCTTCTGGCTCTTCATCATTTATTTTTCTTCATTACTTTTACACATAAGAATTATGGGGTCTAACAATCTCCCCCTAAGTAATGAAAAAACAAACATGAACTAATCTAGGAACATTTAAATCATAAGTGATGAACAGAGGCTAATCTAAAGAAAAACATCCTTTGGCAAATTTTCATTGTACTATATGATGAATTCTTACATCGATGGAACAAACAATATTACAATTCAAAGAAAAAAACTTCATTCATGATCTACCTTGTGTAATTTCCCAGAAGCGCATCAACAGTCCTCTGTATTGAATGACTATTGAGATCTCATGAATAAGTCTTTGTCCCTCTCCTATCGGCACATGAGGACTGCCTAATCTGTCTCTGATGACTGTTTGAAACCATTCAAGTGTGCTGGTTGAGTACTTGAAGGCTTCAGTAAGTCTGAAAAACTTCTTTGCTCCAAACTCATTTTTGAATACCAGTCCTAGTTTTGGTTGAGTTAGTACAGAGGCAGATCTCTTCTTCTGCAGGCCTGGGAAGTCTTCATTGGGTGGAGTGCATGATAGACTGTCGATGCCAAGTTAAAGAGCAAATTGAAAATCACTCTTAGCTCTGTGCTTCACCAAGGTTTCCATAGCTTCAACGATCGCTCTATTTGCCATCCCAAATCTTATTCCTTGATCCTGTCGCTAAATCGTATGTGCATAAAGATCAATCAAGTCATATGGATTTAGATTGACCAAGTCATTGTCATTGAAGATGCTGACATGACCATGGACTCGCTCTATAGTGTACTCGATATATTTGATGGCTCTGTTCGCGAAGGTCCTCATCTTGATATCCATGACTGTCCTTATTCCTTCATTTGAGAAGACAGCCTGTGGTGGTTGGGTAGTCTGTCTTACAAACCTATGGCGTAGGAGGTTCATCGATTCTGGTAATAGCATTGGAGGATTGAGAGCTAAACCTTTATCACGATCATGGTACAAATATTGATGGATATTTTCTATCATCACTGACTCCCTTGGCAGCATCTCTAGACGTCTCCTCAGTGACTCCATATTTGTAATTATTTCATCGACGACCCCTGAAGAGGATGCCTCGATGAGGAGGGAATGTCCACTTTCACTTGGGTTGGTGGGGTTGTGGGTTGTGTTTGGGCTAAGGGTTATGAATGGGTTGGTGATGGAATGGTTTCTTGTTGTGTTGGCTTATTTTAGGGTAGCTCTGGTTTATTGGGCTCTGGATGGGTGGTTTCTGGTTCATGTGGTTCTGTTTGGGTTTGATGTTTTTGGGATGAGGAAGGTTGGAAGATTATAGGTTCTGGTTGTATGGGTAAGGTGATGGAAGGTTCTGTGGTGCGAGGGGATGGTGATGGAGTTAAGGGTAGGTTGGGAGTTGGTGATGGAGTGAAAGGTAGGTTGGTTTCTGTTTGAGGGGTGGATTGATCTTCATCAGATGATGAACTTAGCTCAATGGGTTCTTGGATGGTGGCGAAGGGAACATGTACATTGTGTACCTCTTCAGAGGGTTGAGCCTCTAGTTCCCTCGCTTAGGTTACGTGGGTAGTGGGTGATGGTTGGTTTTGTGATGGTGGTGGTGGTGGTGGTGCAACGAAGTCCATTGGTTGAGTAGCAGCATCTGTGTTCTCCCCCTCATGAGGACCAAGACCATGATCATCGGGGTCTGGATCCTCATGCCTTCGACTCTTAAGAGGGCGGCTCGATGAGCAGGAGGCTCTGCTCCTGTTCTTCTTCCATAGCCGGATGTGCTCGGCTAGTGTGCGCACTTAATCTTTCTTGCGCCTTTGTTCCAATAAGCAAAGAAGAGTGTTTGTTTGGTCTTGCTGTTGGAGTAGACTCTTCTTCAATGCGTTGTAGGGTCAACAGATCTGGCGGCAAACTTTGCACTTATCTCATTGAATGATGAGATTAGTACCTTGGACGGAGCCTTGAAGTCGGCTCTTCTGGTAGCAAACTCTATGGTGGATGATGATGCGGGATGGGGTATGGAGGTGGAGGTGGAGGTGGAGGTGGATGCGGGTGGTGGGATGGGAAGGTTGGCTATTATATCCTTCAGTTTTGCAGCGAAGGAGGAGAGAGCTTCATCAAATGATGGAACTGCATAGGGAGGTGGAGGAGGGGGTGGTTGGGGTATTTGGGCTAATATGGTGGCTGGGAGTGAGGTAAGGGTAGTTTGTGTGGTGGCTAGTTGGGTGGAGAGGGAGGCTAAGGTTTCATCGATAGATGTGGTTGGGGGTGGGGTTGGTTGAGGGATTTGGGAAAGGATGGTGGCTGGGAGAGTATGGAGGGTATTGGTGATGTTGTTTAGTTGGGTGGTGATGGAGGCTATGGCCTCATCGGTTGCAGTTGCATGGGCCGTGAGGGTGGCAAGGGAGTTCATTATTATTTGGTTTCAAAGGGTGGAAAAGGAAGATGTGGTGTTGGATGATGGTTTGTTGTAGCATTTGGATGAGGGTGGCATTGTCCTTGGCTTGGGTGTCGAGGGTGGCAAGGGATTGTCGAATTGGGGTGAGATAGATGGATGGGGGATTGTCGACAATCCTTTGTATGATGAGTTTTAGGTCATCCAAGGACCGCTGAGTCGAGTCTACAAAGGCATGAAACTCTGCCTTTGTGAGAAGATCAGCAATGGGGGTAACCCTTGCAGCAACAGATGCTGCAAGTTGTTGCAGGTTGTGCCTCAGCTCCAGAGGTGCCCTAAATGCCTTGTGAGAATGTGGGCATTGAAGGACTTCCATCGAGTCCTCGATAGCCCTCTAATGAGGAGCTATCTCCTGATGGTGCTACATCTTCTTCTTCTTCAGATTCAGAGGCCGGGTAAGAGAAGTAAGTGTGTGTCCCTTCGCTAGATCAAGTATCGAAGGGGCTCGTGCATGAATGGGAGATCGCTCTGAACGATCTTGGGAGCATCAATGAAAGAAGCAACACATGCTTCTAGGTGTGTGGAGGGTTGTGCCGAGCCATGAGGCGATGTGGCTCTTATGTCTTCATCGCCTCCCTGTTGGGAGAGAGGCGATGGATGTTGTGGTTCCTCGACTAATACATCTCCAGAGGCCTGAAGAGTGGCCTTTGGATGGCTAGTTTGGGTGAGGATTGGACTGGGCCATCCTTTTTCAATACCCCTTTGGCCTTGATCGCCAGGGGTAGTAGTGGTGGTTGCCTTTGGGAAGTGGGTATGGGAGTTGTGTTTGTAGGGCCGGGGGATGCATGAGGAGTGTCATCATCATCATCATCTTCATCATCCGATAAAGACGACTCATGTACTCCCTCGTTTGCATCGGGGGATGGCTCTATGTGCTCTAGGGTAGCTGTTCGCGGTTCTTGGGACAACAGAGAGCGTTCATAATTCCTTCTATTCTCAGACGTCTTTGGTATGATGCTGAGCATGGCCCTTGAAACGGTCCTCTCTGTAGTGTAGCCATCTTTGGAAATTGTTGGGCGATGACCGTTCATCAAGAATTGTGGAGTGTATGGTTCTTCGGCCGGTAGGCTGTGTCTCCTCATCGCGTCCCTTATGAAGAGGGCAAGGAAATACGGGAAGGGAATAGAGGACAAAGGCTTTCCCGTGGCCTTGAGTTTGCAAGTGAGGGCTCAGTTCAAGATCGAGAAGAACATATACCACATAGGGGGCAAGAACTGCCTCTTGAAGTCAGATGCGTTGTGTAGGTCATGGTTGTAACCCAGCATCTTGATGAACTGGAGGATGTAAGAACTCGTGGGTGGCTCGGCGTAGTGTTCAATGTTGAGTTCTTGGCGAGTGGGGATGCACAGTACCTTGGAGACCTTTACGCGGGAAATTTTTACCGAGCAAACCATGTCATTTGGGACATCAATGTCCCCCATGATACCATGGTTCTCGGGGTAGAACTCGCATGTCTGCCAGTATTGTTAAACGTACTTTAAAGGTACGCCATTGTCAGATAGGGTTAAAGCAGGTTGGAGGAAGCAGTTTTGGAAGAACTCTATCATTATTGCGAACCTGTCTTCAAACAGGTTTGTACGTAGATCAATGGCGTGATTATTGGTTTTATGGGTAGAAAAACCAGTGCACGACTGTCTGCGCCGGTTGATTGCATGTGGCTGTCATTGTTATGGGATTCGTGGGAAGCGGAGGATACCATTGTTAGAAAGTTGCAGGTTTTTTGTTTGCAGTTCGTCTCGAGTTCTTGAAGGTTTTGGAAGCTTAAAGAACAAACGGTTTGGAGAAGATGGGTATATATAAGCGGGGAAGTGGAAGGGTTTTGGATTAAGAAATAATATTTTAAAGATAATGATTGTAGAATGGGACGTTTGGCAAAAAGGTGATTCGTTAGGGTGATCGTGGGTCGTAATATTTGCAAAGTGTCGTTAATGCAAGAGGATACGTGTCTTAATGGGGTGGGTGGAAGGTAATATGAAAGGGTTTATGGGGAATAGGTTGTTGAAATGGCAGGCGCGTGTATGATGACGTTTGGGTTATTTGGGATAATTAAATAATTATCCCAAATAATATATCTTGAATATTAATCCAAAAAAAAATAATATTTAAAATTCCATCTAATTGTAAGATAAATACTGATTACAAAGTTTTGGTCTTCTAAAAACCCATGTTGTATAGTTTTTAGTCACAAAAGCTGCAATTTTGTATAATCTTTAAAATGTTTTCAATTAAAGATGGGTTTTTGGTTCAAAATAATTTTGTCATGGAACCAGAGGAACTCTGGTTGGTCATGACTTTTTGGAAGGAGAACCAGAGATCTCTGGTTGAGAGTGATGAACTTGTTCATCGATGGAATGTTGGGTTTTATAAATAATGAGCCTTGGATAGACAAACCAGAGGCTCTGGTTTAGCATGAATAACCCTTGGATTTGAAAACATGCTCTTAACATAGGACCAGAGGAGCTCTGATTGAATGAAAGAGATCAATCCATAATATAGCATTTTTGGTATCTAGAGGCTCTGGATAGTGGAACCAGAGGCTCTAGGTTGGAAAATACATAGATGTGTAATGTAAATGCTTTATTATGAACTCAAAAATCCCCCTCAAATGATGAATGGGGATGCATATTGAGTTTAAAAACTCCCCCTAGAACCAATAAGGAAGTTGAATTTGATGACCAGAAGCTCTGGTCTATACAACCAGAGGCTCTGGTTGTGAATGATGATGAAAACATATATGGAATGAGTTAAGTTCATATGAGTGGATATGAAAAGGATGGGACATTGAGACCTGAGGGCTCTGGTTGCAAAGACTTCGAATCCAGAGGTTGTGGCCTTTAGAACAAGAGGCTCTGGTTACAAAGGCAATGCAAAATATGATGTTAGTATGTAATATGATGATGTATGTGAAGTCCAAATTGGACCAGAGGGCTCTGGTCGCAAAGGAATTGGGAACCAGAAGCTCTGGTCTTTGGAACCAGAGGCTCTGGTTCCATAAATGATGAAATATGACAAGTTATATGTGATTGAATAAATGAAGGAGGCCAATTTTGAGACCAAAGAGGCTCTGGTCTCAAAGGATTGGAAACCAGAGGCTATGATCTACATAACCAGAGGCTCTGGTTGTGAAGGAGGTACTTGGTGAAAAATTTACAAAGTATTTGCTTTGGACCAAAGGGGCTCTGGTTCCAAAGGCGATGAAAATATTTGGCCAAAATTTAGACAAGTGTTTCTAATTTGGCCAGAGGCTCTGGTCTTTAGAACCAGAGGCTCTGGTTTAGAGTACTTGGTGTTTTTATGACCATTGATGTATCACTTGTAGGCATAACCATGAGATATTGAGGATCTCTGGTTTCAAACTAAGGATTGCCTCTAAGTGCTGAGATTCAGCATACCCATCTTGCTGACAAGAAATAAAAATCTTTTCTCATCAAGAGCTTTTGTGAAAATGTCAGCAAGTTAAATCTCTATAGGAACAAAGTACATCTCTATTATACCTTTTTTGACAATGTCTTTCAGAAAATGGTACCTTACATCGATGTGTTTGGTCTTGAAATGCTGCACAGGATTTGCAGAGATGGCTATGGCACTCTTGGAGTCACAAAGGATGGGAATCTTTTCATATTCAAACCCATAGTCCTTAAGCTGAGTCTTCATCCAGAGGACTTGTGAACAACAACTAGTAACAATAACATATTTTGCTTCTGTTGTAGAGGTTCAAACACAATTTTGTTTTCTGGATGTCCAACTTACCAGCTTATCCCCCAAGAGTTGACATCTTCCAGACGTACTCTTTCTATCAAGCTTGCAACCTGCATGATCTGCATCTGTGAAAGCTATTAGATCAAAGCCAGAGTTCTTTGGATACTAGAGACCCAATGAAGGGGTTCCCTTGAGGTATTTAAAGATCCTCTTGACTGTAGAAATATGAGATTCTTTGGGATTAGCTTAATACCTTGCACAAAGACATGTAGCAAACTAATATTTGGTCTACTAGCAGTTAGATACGATAGTGATCCAATCATGCCTCTATAGGTTGTTACATCCACAGATTTGCCTGATGGATCAGCAAACAACTTAGCTCCTGTTGCCATAGGTGTTCTCATCGATGATGAATTTGAGAGTGTTGGGACTTCCGCCTCATCGTTCCCTCGAGCCGGTCAAATCCACGATTCTTAAACCCAAAGCTCCTGTAGCAATGCAGGAGCATCCCACATCGGTGAGGCTAGGGGGATTCGTCTTCCTTATAAGGAAGGGGGGATCTTACTCCTACCAGTGACGCGTTTTAAAGCCGTGAGGGGTTGTTGCCKGRAGGGGCAGCCCAAAACGGACAATATCATGTGGGCGGTTCCCTAGTATCGGTCCAATAGAGAGATAGTATTTCTTTAGAAGGTCAGTCACATACTTGGACTGATTGATGAAAGTCCCTTCTGGAGTTTGTTTTATTTGAAGACCAAAGAAGAAACTAAATTCTCCCATCATACTCATCTCAAATTTACTTTTCATCAGCTCTGAGATTTTTTTTCGCAAAATTTTGCATTGGTAGAACTAAATATGATATCGTCCACATATATTTGCACAAGTAGAATGTTACCTTTATGTTTCTTGAAAAAGAGGGTTGTATCGATGGTATCTTTTTCGAATCCATTGTCGATGAGAATAGTGGAGAGAGTTTCATACCAGGCCCTGGGTGCTTGTTTCAGCCCATAGAGGGCTTTGTCCAGAAAGTAGACGTACTCTGGATGTTTTGGATTTTCAAACCCAGGGGGATTGTGAGTCCCTAATATGATCAATCTTCCATGAAAGCTTCAAATCTTCAATGGCAGAATATGTTTTCTTGTAAGAACCCTAGAAGAAGTAGATAGAAAAGTCAAGGCTTCAGATCTAGTCAAACTTTCATACGTATAATGAATTTAACAAATGAGCTCTCTTACAAAGATTACAAGACAAACACCCTATTTATAGGGTCAAACAATACACAAATGGTTAAAGTCAAACATCTAAGAAAAGTCAAACACGATGACTTTATACAATTATAGACAATTTTATCTTTCAAGATGAATATAATTTTGCACTGAATTTCATTCCTAACATTCTCCCCCTTTGTATTCAGACTTGAAAGAATTTGCGCGCTTTGAGTCTCGTTTGAACTTTTAAGCTTTAAGCACTCTAAGTCTTCTTCAAAAGAATTTTTCAACTTGAAATCTTCAGACAATTATCTGTTGAGAAAGATCTTCTAACATTCTCCCCCTCGAATGTAGAACAAYGATGATCTTCTCTTTTGACAATGTAGAACAGTATCAACAAAAATCTTCAGAAATAATGTACAAGATGTGATCTTCAAAGAATCTTCAGACAACAAATTCTAACAAATTTTCTCTTTGAAAAGAGAACTCTGATGGTAAACTTTTGAAACATTGATCTTCTCATTCAAAAACTCTCAAGCATTTTAGCACAGGAATAATCTTCGTAATCATCTCTAGTCGCACTACTTTTGAGTCTTTTGTCAATTTCGAAGTTACTTCCCCTTGATCTTTACATCAAATTCCCCTTTATAATGTTTGGAATAGGACATTTCATTCATTATTGCACACTCCCCCTTATGATGAAATGAGAATCATTCCATCATACACGAGATGAATGAAATCCTCCGCGTAAGCCGTCAATTCATAAAATAGTAAGTAGACCTTTGCAAATCCACTTATTTAATCTTTTAAGAGTAAGGGAATGGGAAGATAACAACCAGTTTCAACGTATGAAATTGTTTTCAATCTTATAAAAATATTGACCTGTGAGTATAACATATATACTCAGTACAACGGATGTACTGTATATATGAGACTTTTTGATGCTCATCTCACCAAGTCTTCCATTCAATCTTTGATAGCTTAAAAATAGCACATCTATGAATGTTTTGGCAAATTAACATATAAAATGCAAAATCTGTGTAGTGTAGAAAGATAAAGCAACGTATGCTTCTGTTTAGGCTCAACAAGATAAACAGTGTGGACTACACAAATTTATCAGACTCAATTCATGGTCAAAAAGACTTGAAGGGGGGACATATATCCTTCTGATTCAATATCAACTTTCTCCGAATGAGAAATTGATAGATGATGAGCTGCATGCCCTAAATGTTATTGAAACATTTATCTGTTGAGAGATAAATGAGTAGCTGGTGGGGTTGTGACAAGAATTGGCCTGGGCTTTGGTTTTTTCAGTATTAATCTCCAAAGAATCGAGAACTAATAGATTATGTGGTATGTCCAGATTTGAAAAGTTTGGAATAGGATTCTCATATTCTTTTAATCCTGACACAACTCTCGTCAATTCTTTTAGCTCACAACAACTACCCCTCTCATTTTCATTTTAATCTCGGCACACAAACCCTTTTTTGATTTAAAGCTCACTCAGATATGGTTGTCCTCATGGGTAGGCTTGTCGGTTCTAACATTCCATTGAGGTATTTCTGATAAGCATTAAGTCCCTCCTAAAAAATTATAGTTATGCACATTTGATCACAAGAGTTGATCAAAAATAATATTGCATATAAAGCACAAAGATCAGATAAAATTGATCAAAAAATTTAGCTTTAAGCACAATTAACAAAAGAATGATGCGGCAAAGATCAAATTATTCGATATGCGAGAGAAATGAATGAAAATCTGTAAGAACGAGTTTACAGATTCTGATATTTAAAAAAATATGAATTGTATATCAATCAAGGAAAAAAAATCAGAAAAATCAACATTTGAATACAAACGAGTGTATTATCACCGAAAATGATTTTCGTATAAGAGACGTGATAATAACAGTTTGAAGAATAGCTGAAACAGTTATTGGAGCTATGTACGATGAGAAATTACACAAGTAATATCTCAGAAAATACCTATTCTATTAAAAATATACTCGTTTCCACAAAACAAATCATTTTCAGAAAAAAAAAACATTTGTTCAAAAACTTCTAGAGACTCCCCCTAGAAAGTAGATTAAAATAATGTTTCAGGTCAGCTCAAAAAATTTTAAAAAAATGAAAACATTTTTAGCACGGGTCCTAAACTGGGTGTTTAGAAACCACACTCGGTAAAGCACGGGTCCTGAACTGAATTATTCAGAAGCCTTGTTTGGAATAAATTACAACTCCCCCTGCATTGGTGTATCAGTGAAATGATATTCTGATCAGCATAAACTTGACATACCTGCAAAACCAAATTAAGTAGATTTTGGTACCCAAACGAACTTGGGTCCTATTTTGTTAGTATCGAGTTGGGGTACATTGTAACTTCCAAACCATCTATTCTTATTAGATATATTCTTTTTAGCACTGTGAACAGGATGATCAGGAATAAAATATGATCCGTACTAGTAATTGTGATCATATCTGTTCATACCTATCGAACTGTTCTGATATCTGTTGTCTGTACTCTATCTGTTATAAATCTTCTGTTCACAAAATTTGTTGATTTACATGTGGAGCACATGATCCTTTTCTTGCTAAGATTTATCAAAACAGAATTGGATCTCACAAAACACAGAAGATTATTGGTAGCAACAGGAGTACGAGTTGAAACAGATTCAGATTTACTAACCCAAATGCTTTTAATCTTAGAAGAATAATTGGGTGATCCAATGACGTACCCTTGATAATACTGATTAGAAGAACGAGAATAGTTCTTAGAAACAGTAGATTTAGAACTGCTAGAATAACTGTTCGATTTGGAACAGTCATAAAAGGTAGTTTTACACTGTGATGGAGAACCAATTAAGCTTTGTGCATAAGAAAAGTCTTTGACTTTCTGTAAAGCTGGTCTCTTTCAGCAGTAACTAAATCAAACTTAATTTTAAGTTCAGTTCTCATCTTTAGCTCAGTCTCAAGATCTGTCTTCAGATCAGACAATTTGCTTGTAGTGTCCAGGAGTTTACCTTCTAACTCCTTCTGAAGCATTTCAAAATTTCTCTTCTGATTTATTAACTCTCGTTTTTCTTCATCTGAGTTGCTCTTATCATTCTCCGAAGCGATGTCAAGCTACTTTTTCTTATTTGCAAGCTCTTTAGCAATTGATGTATACTTCTTTGAAGTATTTCTTTTCTCAAGGGCAAATTGCTTCTTCTCTTCGTCTAAAGCCTTCTGCTTCAGAGCAATGCTTTCAGATAATTTTTGTAATTGGCTTTGACAGTCTTCTGAGATGTATTTCTTTTCTTTATCATTATTGGCTCGTTCCAAGATGATCAGCTGCTCAAAATCAGATATTTGCTTTAAAAGCATTTTTGCATTTAGCTCTAGAGAGTTAATTTTATTATCATAAGATATACGTTCAGCTCCAAACCTTTTCTCTGAATCACACATTATCTTCTTTTCCTTTTCAAATTCCATTCTTTTAAAACTGAAGCTCTTCTCAGCTTTCAGAGCTTTTTCTTTCTCTGACTCTAGTAATTTATGTAACTCACTCAACTCACTCTCAGATTTATCAATTAATTCTTCTGACTCTTTACTATTTCTTCCAAAAGAATTCCTTTTATTTTGTAGCTCTTGAAGTTTATTGAACATGTCGTTATTAGCTTTACTCCAAGTTATCAAATCATCATCATAGTGTTTCCTCACTGAACTCAGAGTTTTCTCAAGTTTATTAATTTTATTCATAAAATCAATCTCAACTTTTTCCAATGCTACTTTATGATCTTTTTGAAGATTCACAATAAATTCCACATTATCATGATTCTCATAGAACATATTAAGATATTTCTCCTTATAACTCTGTAAGCTCTTTTCCAACTCTGTAATTCTCTCTCTCAACTCTTTATTCTCTTTCTGAAGAAAATCTGCCATTAAGAAAAATAAGATTGATCAATTACAGGATCTACGCAGTTCAAGAAAAATGATCAAAGAAATACACAAAAAAAAATTACACAAACCCTAGAAATTCAGTTAATCAAGAAGATCTTTGTACAAACAAAATTTGATACAAAGCTTGGACTCCAAACAGAATAGTCACTCAAAACAAACTTTGAATATGATCAATTTAGCTCATTGTATGCTGCCTAAAACGCACGTTGCATGATCAAATAAATCGCACACTATATGTTGCTAAATCAGTCAATGCATGAACAACAAATTAATCACCAAACAGTCTACCACATGAACAACAAAACAATCAAATCTAGTTGCTTAACCAGTCATTAAACAAAGCACTCAACATAGCACCTAAGCCACTCAAGACCAAGACTAAACGGCTCACTTAACAGATTAATCCGCTCAAGACAGGTTATAAGTCGCTCACTGCATAATTGTCTTAATCGCTCAACTAATACTTTAAATCGCTCACTACACTTACTGCCTTAATCCGCTCATCAAACAAATTTTAATACTCTCAAACTTGAAGTCTAAACCACTGACAGAAAAACAATAAGCCACTCACAGCTATTTAAATCGCTTACTGCAATCCGCTCACTGCATGGCTACAACACTCACTCTTAAATCACTCACCATACAGATCCTTAAGTCTCTCAATCCCACTCAAATCTAGTTGCTAATCCGCTCAATACACACTCATATCCGCTCAACATTATGAGAAAGGCTTAAGTAAAAATCGCTCACTCTTTGTACGAATTCGCTCAAGATGAATTTCCCTAGTGACCGAATTTCACTCAAACCAAACTTCTCTAGTGACCGAATTCGATCAAACTGTGAGATAGGCTAAGTGTAAATCGCTCACTGTTATGATGAAGTCCGCTCAACTTTAGTTGTAAACCGCTCACAACAACATGTAAATCGCTCATCATGTGATCGAATTCCCTCAAGTCTATCATCCTTATTGACCGAATACACTCAAGTCTATCTTCCTTATTGACCGAATACGCTCAAGTCATGCTACATTAGTATCCGAATTCGTTCAAGCCTAGTTTCTCTAGTGTCCGAATTCGATCAAGACTTCAAACAAAGTGATGTTAAATCGCTCAATAATCCGCTCATAGCCTTGCCTTAATCCAATCAACACTGGTCAAGGGGTGTTCGAATTCGCTCAATTCGCACAAATACTTAGTCTAGACATTCTTATATCCGGCCAATAGTTTGTTCAAAACACAGCCTCTAAACCCAGTCAACAAATAAGATTCACACATATCTGACAATCAAACTAAGATCAAATCATCAATCAAACACAAACTTTACAAAAATTTATACAAACTTTGGATCAAACTTTACCTTTTTGATGAGTTTTCACATGAACACGAAGAACATCAAAATTTTATAAACTCTCCAAATCTTTACTTTCAAAGGTAAAATCATGTAAATGAATGAGTGAAACAAATTCACGATCTAAATCTGTAACTAATGAACAATCAAATATCCACAAATGAGAGACTTGAGTAAAAATTTATGAAGATTAATATGAACAACCAAAAACTTTTATGAACAACAAAGAACAAAAAGATGAAATTTCAGAAAATTGTGCAATTCGAGATGATTTCTTTAATCAGATTTCCTGCAAACGTGCTCTGATACCAATTGCGAGTCCCTAATATGATCAATCTTCCATGAAAGCTTCAAATCTTCAATGGCAGAATATGTTTTCTTGTAAGAACCCTAGAAGAAGTAGAGAGAAAAAGTCAAGGCTTCAGATCTACTCAAACTTTCATACGTATATTGAATTTAACAAATGAGCTCTCTTACAAAGATTACATGACAAACACCCTATTTATAGGGTCAAACAATACACAAATGGTCAAAGTCAAACATCTAAGAAAAGTCAAACACGATGACTTTATACAATTATAGACAATTTTATCTTTCAAGACGAATACAATTTTACACTGAATTTCATTCCTAACAGGGCTGCTGCACATATACTTCTTCTTGAAGCTTACCATTTAGGAAGGCAGAGTTGACATCCATCTGATATACATTGAAGCCTTTGTGTGCTGCATAGGCTAGGAATATCCTGATGACTTCAAGTCTTGCAACGGGAGCAAAAGTTTCATCGTAGTCAACCCCTTCTTCCTGGCAGTAGCCCTTGGCAACAAGTCTGGCCTTGTTCCTTATGACTATGCCATCTTCGTCTTTCTTGTTTCTGTAGACCCATTTGGTTCCTATGGTCGTCTTCCCTTTGGGTAGGGGAATGAGGGACCACATATTCTCTTAATAAAGTAAAAACAAAATCGGATAATTGCATTACCCTCAGTAGCAAGATCGTGTATTTGATTGTATCGAAAGGCCCAATGAATTGGGATTTCCCTATTGGTCCGGGTCACTTTTTTTCTCTCAAACTGGAGTAGTTTTTCTTGCAGAGCGTCTATCCAGTTTGGATCTTGTAGGGCTTCAGAAATCTTCTTTGGTTCGATCATGCTCAGGAAGTTGGTGAAGAGGCATTCATTGGTTGTTGCAGATCTCGTCTTGACACCAGATGTGGGATCACCAATGATTTGGTGTTATGGATGGTCTTTTGTCCACTTGGTGCATGATTGGGGTTCTGGAGCAACAGGATGCAGTTCTTCATGAGCCGATGAAACTGCTTGCTCCCCCTCGAAGAGATCATCGCCAGAGTGATGCTCTAGTTCTGGTTCTTGATCTGAAGACACAGAAGAAGTAGAAGGTGAAGTAACATGAGGTTCAGTAAGAGTTGTACCTTTAGCATTGGAGACTTCATGTTCTTCACTGGTTCTGGAAGTGGGTTTTGCAGTGGGTGCATGTCCAGAAACTACTTCTTCTTCAAAGATGTCTTCAAATAATTGAGCTAACTCTGATTCATTGGGTTTGCCAAGTGATGAATCAGAGGCTCTCTGTTGAAGTCCAAGTCCTGAAATGTTGTTTCCAGAAGTCATTGGTGTGGAATCATCAAAGGACACTATGACAATCTTTGTCCTTTTGATGTAGACTCCGTAGGCCTTTGCGGTTTGAGAATTTCCCAAAAAGATCCTTTCGTCTGCTTTCTTGTCGAACTTGCCAAGATATTCCCTATCATTGAGTACAAAGCATTTGCACCTAAAGACATGGAAATATTTGACATTAGATTTTCTTTGATTGATGAGCTCATTGGATGTCTTCTGGTGCCTCTTGTTGACGATAGACCGATTTTGAGTGAAGCAGGCAGTTGAAATAGCATCAGCCCAGAAGGTGATAGGTAACTCCGATGAAGCAAGCATCATCCTTGCTGCTTCCATGAGGGTTCTGTTCCTTCACTCCACCACTCCATTCTGTTGTGGAGTTCTGGCTGCTGAAAAGTTTTGAGAAATGCCTTCACTGATGAGGTATTCATCGATTCTGGCATTTCTGAATTCAGTTCCATTGTTGCTTCTAACTTTTATGAGTTTGCGTTGTAGAAGGACTTGTAGCCTTTTCATCACCCCAATGAGTAAGTCAGGAACATCTGATTTCTTCTTTACAAACTCATCCTAGGTGTATCTGGAGTATTCATAAACTAGTACTAAAATATATTTCTTTCCGGAGAGGCTTTGTGTAGATATGGGCCCACAGAGGTCTATGTGGATCATGTCCAAGGGCTTGGTGCAGGAGGTTTCTGACTTAGTTTTATGAGAAGCCCGTTTCAGCTTTCCCATCTCGCAGGCTGAACACAGATGGTCTTTTTTGAAATTGAGATCCAGAATCCCCTTGACCAGCTTCTGTTTGGCTAGCTTCTTTAGAACATCAAAGTTGAGATGTGAGAACTTTTGATGCCATAGCCAATTTTCATCACTCTTATGGGATACAAGGAAGAGGGTGTCTTGTCCCACAGAGGATTGGAAATCCAGAAGATAGAGGTTCCCTTCTCTCTTTGCCTGGATGATGGTTTGGCCGTGCTGTGTTTCGATGATACAGAAACCCTTGCGAAATCGGACTTCAAGACCCTTGTCGCAGAACTGGCTTATGCTTAGTAAGTTGTGTTTGAGACCTTCAACATAAGCCACTTTGCTGATGGAGATGTTGCCTTTTATGAGAGTGTCGTATCCCTTGATGGTACCCTTACTGTTGTCTTCAAAAGTGACAAAGCCTCCAGATTTCTCGATGAAGGAGGACAACTGACTTTTGTCACCAGTCATGTGCTTGGAGCAACCTGAATCCATATACCATGGTTGCACATGCTGGTCCTGCAAGACAAATTAAGGGGTTTTAGGTACCCAGTTCATAATGGGTCCACGTTGGTTAGTGGGAGATACGACCTCTCTCTTTTCATCAGCCTTCTTAGGAGTGGGATGATTTCTATTACCCTTAGCCTTTGCAGGCTTGGGTTTGTTTGCATTTCCCTTGCTCTTAGACTTGGGCTTTTTCACGTTTTCATTGGTTTTAACATTATAGCGATAAACGTGTTTGGAAAATATGCAGCGATGTGTTAACATGTGGTTCCTCAGGTTTTGTAAAAGAGCTAAACATTGGCAATTAAGATTTTTAGGACATGAATGTCTAACTTTCTTTTTATTCGATGAAAATGAAGAAGTAAATGCAGGGGATGAAAATCCTGTCCTAGCATCGGTTGTTTTTACAAACTTTCTATCTAGTTTAGATTTTTTATTTGTGGAAGGCTTGGCTTTTGCTTCTTTTCTGAGGAAGGACTGCTTTTCTTCAGCTGGATGAGAGGAAAAGTGGTGGTTAGAATTCTCAGAGGCAGGCCACGTCTGTTTTTGCTCGTGAGTAAACTCAATGAACTTAGAAAAAGTAGTTGGGCCTTGTGAGTTATCTTTAGCAGACTTGGTGTTACTCAGTTTTCCCTCTCCTTTATCTGAAGTTTTCATAGATGCTGGAACATCATATTTCATTGAGGGTTTGAAGTTTTGAGGCATCTTATCCTCAATGATCTTTGGTGATTCACAAACTATCTCTTCTTCAGATTCAGAATCAAGAAAGTCTCTTGCTGATTTCTTGAAATCAAAATTATCATGGATGTTTGTGGGAGGTGTGGGTTCAGAGGTTGATGCTTCAGAGTCATCTATTGGGAGTTCCATCATTTCTGACTTATATGAAATTCCAATATTACTTGAATGGTTCATCGAATCATCAGATGATGGTTCCTTACTAAGATTCTCCTTTTCATCCACAGCACTTGCTGATGAAGTGGGAATGATGACCTGTAGCACCACACTAAAGCGGAAGCTAATTTCACCAGGTAATATTAGATTCAATATACAACTCTAAAACAAAATGGGATACAAAGCTATTCACCAAAAGAGATAAGTTTCGTTGATGAAGGGACATATAACTACCCTTACATAGTATATATATAAACATGTACATAAACAAAAAAAATACCCAAAATACAAGCTTTAAATATCAACCAACTTCTTTGAGCTCGACAATCCTACATCGGACCTTTACTCCTTTCTATCCTTCCTGTAAAAGAAAATCAACATCTAAGAGGTTAAGCATAAAGCTTAGTGAGTTCATTGGAAAACATTTGAATATTATGATGTATACATACACATACACAAAGGAATTCCCAGGAACGAACTCAAGTAACCTATATGAGTATACAAAGGCTTTCCGAATCAATAAACTCATGAATCAATATTCTTCAAGGCAACAAAAACCTAATTATGGCAATTTCAATATTTCGTATGTCGAAGATATCATGAGCTCGTGTTACATTAAGTAAATAAATAACATAACATAACAGCCACTAAGGCATAGTGTTCCAGCCACTAAGGCATAATATTCCAGCCACTATGGCATATTATATATATATATATATATATATATATATATAATAGGGGCACAAGCATATAAGGAAAGTATATATACACATATGTACACATAGTATACAAAATGTTCCTGAACGAACTCACATTGCTACTCAATACTCCAAGCTATGAGCAATTCCCAAAATGGTAGAAATGAACCACCACAAGCTTTCAATACCTTCAATTATATCCATGGAATATACATTTCAGATATCATAAGCAATTACTCAAGAAATCCCAAGATATACCCTTTTCAATTTGACAATTCTACTTTTAATTTCCTTGTAYAGCAGAAGGTTCATACCCATTTTTACCCCTTTTAAACTCATAATCATCCAATGACTTCTGAATATGAAATAAAATAGATTCTTATATCTTTCTAATGCCACTGACCAAACATTTTTATGATTTTTTTGTGATTTATTACAGATTTTACAAGACAGCAGCAGTAAGCTGTCAAAACTCAGCTTTACAGCTGAGAACATATTGCATCTTTTACCCATATTAAAGTTGAAATCAGCTTCCGATGTCTACAAACTAGACATTTCCACCTTTCCAACGAAATTGATATCATACTCATACAATTTTTCTACAATTTTATATGAATTTTATAAATCAAAGTTGTCAATAAACCTTACTAACTCATTTCATCACTAATCTTGCAATACCATGATCAATTCCTTATAATTCAATTCCAAACTTCATAATAACATTAACTTACAAAATTAACCACTAATCATAAACATGCAAACCCTAATATCCTTAATTAACACTAATTACAAAGATTAAACTTAGTATTAGAAGCATACCTTCAATAATCTTCACATAAACATCAAGAATTCATCCATTTGAGCTTTGATTCTTTGTAGTCCCAGGGTTAATCGACAACTTCGATTTATGTGCTTCAGTTAATACAATCTTCCTCATTCCTCCAAGTTTCGGTACCCAAATACGATTTATGAACACTTTCAACCCACGACTATCTTCCGATAATGAATCCAAGTAACAAATCATTCGCTCCGATTTCACATGTTTCGGTTTCAAGGCCTTACTTTGCCATTTCCATAGGGTATCAATGAGTGTAGACTTCACTGTCGTATGAGTAATAACATAACAAATCCAGTTCTGTGAGCCTATCTACTCAATGCATCCGCCACTACATTGGCTTTACCCGGATAATAGAGAATCTCACAGTCATAATCTTTGATTAGTTCCATAGCTCTTTGTTGTCGCATATTCAGTGTTTGTTGATCGAAGATATATTTAAAACTCTTGTGATCTGTGTACAGTTGGCATTTCGTGCCATACAAGTAGTGCCTCCATAACTTAAGTGCAAATACGACCACAGCTAATTCAAGATCATGTGTGGGATAATTCTTCTCATACTCTTTCAACTGTCGAGAGGCATATGCTATTACCTTGCCTCGTTGCATTAATACACAACCTAATCCTAACTTCGACGCATCGCTGTATACTACAAAATTATCATTGCCCTCGRGTAAGGCAAGTACYGGTGCAYTTGTCAAACAATCTTTCAGAGTCTGAAATGCTTTCTCCTGAGCTTCTCTCCATTCAAACTTCACATCCTTCCGGGTAATATATGTAAGTGGCACTGCGATCTTTGARAAATCCTTAATAAAACGTCGATAGTATCCCGCAAGACCAAGGAAACTACGAATCTCTAAAGTATTCTTTGGTGCTTCCCATTGTTGTATTGCTTTGATCTTTGACGGATCAACTGAAACACCTTCTCCCGAAATCATGTGYCCCAAGRATTGTACTTGGCGAAGCCARAATTYGYACTTAKAAAACTTYGCATATAACTTTTCTATCCTTAACAGCTYTAGCATCTCACGAAGATGCATAACATGATCACTCTTGGTCYTAGAATACACCAAGATATCATCAATGAAAACGATCRYAGACTTGTCGAGCATAGGACGACATACACGRTTCATCATGTCCATGAAAGCAGYCGGGGCATTTRTTAACCCAAAAGGCATCACAAGAAACTCGAAGTGCCCATAACGAGTACGAAAGGCCGTCTTTGGCAYGTCCTCATCATGTACTCTAAGCTGATAATAACCCGACCTCGGATCAATTTTGGAGAAATAACTAGCTCCTTGAAGTTGATCAAATAGATCATCAATACGAGGCAACAGATACTTATTCTTGATTGTTACTTTATTCAGCTCGCGAAAATCCATACACATCCGCAAAGACCCATCTTTCTTCTTCACAAATAGTACCGGAGCACCCCAAGGTGAAGTACTCGGTCGAATAAAACCTTTTTCTAACAACTCTTGTAACTGTCTCATCATTTCTTTCATCTCTGTYGGTGCAAGACGATAGGGAGTCCTTGCTATGGGTGCAGCACCAGGCACAATATCTATCCGGAATTCAACTTGCCTATCTGGTGGTAAACCAGGCAAATCATTAGGGAATATATCCAGAAAATCTCGTACAACGGGTACATCTTTCACCGTCTTCTTTGTTTCTTTTGATGTATCTAACACATAAGCTAAAAAAGAGCAACATCCTTTTGTCAAATATCTTCGAGCCTTAAGAATAGATATTACCTTCACATCTCCTGTTCTCCTCTCACCGTAGATATACAAAGGTTTTTTCCCTTCGATCGGTATCCGAATTATCTAGGAACAAAGAATATCTGCATGATTCTTCACTAACCAATCCATGCCAATAACGATATCGAAGCCGTGTACATCAATAGGTATCAAATCAACTAGAAATTCATGATCATCTAACTCTATCACACAATCTCTATAAACTCTATCAGCTATCAAAGATACATCGTTAGCTATGCTGATAGCAAATGGTGTAGAAAGCAAACAAGGCACCGAATTCAAATAAC
>NW_020201867.1:42011-43303 GCF_001531365.2 Cynara cardunculus var. scolymus
TCGGGCTCATTACGAGCTTCTTCTGCCGTGATCTGAAATGCTCTAACTCGAGGTTTGGGTATCTCCTCCTTTTGAATGGAAGTACCTTCATTCATAGAGTGCTGGACTGAAGCTTTACTTTCATTACGACGTGGTCAGGGACAATCTCGAATAAAGTGATCTGGAGAACCGTAGGAGTAACAAGCTCGACCTCTCTGTGGACACATCGATCGTACATGTCCCGTCTTATCACAATTAAAGCACTTAATCAGAGTCCGATTACTTTCACAACGCCCCCGGTGAGTCTTGCCACATCGCTGGCAATGACGTGATGTTTCCAACTGAAGTGTGAAGGCCTGTGAATGAGCACGTGATACGTTGTGTGAATGCGTATTTTGAGAATATGAGTGTCTTGGATTAGAGGATCGAGACTGTCTATAACTTGGACCATAAAATGTTCGATCTACCTTTTGATGCTCAGGCATAGAAGACAACTCACCACGCTCTTCCAAATCATGCTCACGACGTCAAGCATATTCTACCGCCTTATTGAAGCTAGGGATCTCTCGGTTTGCAACAAAGTCTCTAATTTCATATCTCAGTCCCTCAATGAAAGTTCGTGCTCTCTCCTCCTCTGATGAAATAAAACAGATTGCAAAACAGGCTTTCTGGTTGAATTGAGTGTAACATCTCTCTTGAGCAAACTCCAAATTACCAATTCTTATAAAAATCTCCAATAAAATATAATTTATTGATTATTAGGACCAAAAATTGATCCTAATTATCTTAAAAGTTTTGCCAAAATCATCAGGGCCAAGGATGGAAAATCTAAAAATGTTGCTGAAACAACTAAGTTTGGAAAAAGACCAGAGGCGAAGCATTGGTTCAGAGGCGATGCATCGGTCCAGAGACGATGCATCAGTCCAGAGGCGATGCATCGGTCCAGAGGCCATGCATCGATCCAGAGGCCATGCAGGACCAGAGGCCATGAAAGACCAGAGGCAATGAAGGACCAGAGCCATGAAGGACCAGAGCCATGAAGGACCAGAGGCCGTGAAGGACCAGAGGCATGAAGGACCAGAGGCATGAAGGACCAGAGGCCATGAAGGACCAGAGGCATGAAGGACCAGAGCCATGAAGGACCAGAGGCATGAAGGATCAGAGCCATGAAGGACCAGAGGCATGAAGGACCAGAGCCATGAAGGACCAGAGGCATGAAGGACCAGAGGCAATGGTTCAGAGACCATTCAATGGTCCAGAGACTAACACCTTGAAACACACAAATCTGGGCATAACATTAATTAACCTCAAAA
>NW_020201867.1:44278-46284 GCF_001531365.2 Cynara cardunculus var. scolymus
TGGAGTAAATGTACAAAATCTCATAAGCAACCGATATAAGAAACCCATGATATACACATATCCTATTTGAACCTTTTACCTAAATTTCTATGTACAGCTGCTGCATACAGAACTGTTTTTCCCATTTTAAGCTCGAAATCATGCCTTGATCATAAAATAAGAAATAAACTAGACTCAAATATCTAACTAAGGAAATTGGCTTCACGTCATTTGGATTTTTGTACGATTTTATACAGATTTTCAAAGTCTGCATACTTTCAATGCATTCAAAAGTCGAAAATTCTCATTTTATACACTTAAGATCAAACCCATATGAAACCCTAACTCTATCTCAACATGCAATCCATAAAACAAGAATGTCAACCAAGAACAACTGCAAATATATATTATACCTTACTTGATGATCAAATCCTCCCAAGATCTTGTAGTTCATCTTTTATTTGAGTTGAATCAAGCATATATGTGTGAAAATCGCACCTCTAGTGTGTGTGTGAGTTCTGGACTTAGATAACATGAAAAATGGGCCAAAACTCTAATTTATAATGCTAAAACTCGAGTTGGGCCGGTTTGGCCCGGCTAGGTACCCATTTTGACCATCAACACTTAAAATATTCATAACTTTTCGCTCGGAACTCCGTTTTCTATGAGGTTTTCGCCTACACGTTCATAAAGAGATAATCTATAACATCCAACAATAATATTCTAGAAAAGATCTCCCAAGAAAATCCGGTTTACGTATCTTTTCGATGTAAAATTTTCCCAAATCCTCTAATATATTCTTAAGAAATATAATTCTAAAACTTTAGACCCAAACTCCTACCAAATCAAAAGTTATAATTAACCCAATAATTAAATATACTAAGGAAATAATTGGGCATATTAGAAATTGGATGTTACAAATACCTCCTCCTTTTGAGGACTTCGTCCCCGAAATCACTGTTGTAGAAATAAAGAAGGGTATTTCGCCTTCATCTCATCTTTTCGCTCCCACGTCCAATTTGGTCCCCGATGGTGTTTCCACTTAATCAATACCAAGTCTACTTCCTTATTACGTAGTTTCACTTTTCTCTCGTTCAGAATGGATTCTGGTTCTTCATTGTATCTTAATTTCTCGTCTACTTTGACTTCGGCTAAGAGTACCGTCTCTTCATGTTTACCCAAACATTTACGTAAGTACCCGACATGAAACACATCGTGTACCCCCATAAGTTCCTCCGGTAACTCTAGTCGATAAGCTTATTTTTCGATATGCTCCAATACTTTGAACGGACCAATAAATCGTGGACTTAACTTACCTTGTTTTCAGAATCGAAGCACACCTCGCCAAGGAGAAACTTTCACCATTACCATATCACCCACCGAGAACTCGATTGGCCTTTTGCGACGATCTGYATAAGACTTTTGACGATCTTGGGCAGCTCTCATTCTTTCGCGAATAATCTGAATCTTGTCATGAGTGATCTGAATGAGTTCGGGACCAACTAAAACTTTCTCTCTCGTCTCTCGCCAACACAAGGGTGTACGACACTTACGTCCGTATAAAGCCTCATAGGGAGCCATTCCAATTGACGAGTGGTAGCTATTATTGTAAGAAAACTCAACCAAGGGGAGGTGAGTATCCCAGCTACCACCAAATTCTAAGACACATGCACGTAGCATATCCTCGAGAGTCTGAATGGTTCGTTCTGATTGACCATCGGTCTGAGGATGACAGGCCGTACTAAACGCATAACGTGTTCCCAATTCTCGTTGAAATCTAGTCCAAAAATTAGAAGTGAATCGAGAGTCGCGATCAGAGATAATTTTCACTGGTACACCGTGTCGCGAGACAACTTCATCAATGTACAACCGCGCCCATCGATCCATAGAGTAAGACTCTCAGACAGGTAAGAACAATGCWGATTTGGTCAATCGATCAACTATAACCCAAATACTGTCGTTTTGATGTTGGGTCTTCGGTAGTTTAGTAACTAGATCCATCGTTAATTCCTCCCATTTCCACATCG
>NW_020201868.1:0-1732 GCF_001531365.2 Cynara cardunculus var. scolymus
ATCTTCTAATTCAATCCATGCTCATTTTGATTTTGAGAAATCTGCAAAAGACTTTCTTGATTCTGAATCTGAAGAAGAGATAAGTTGTGAATCATCAAAGATCATTAAGGATAAGAAGAACCCAGCCTACTCCTCCACCCCAACCTCCCTCTGCAGGCCCATCCTTTGATGAAGCATTCTCCTCATTCACTACAGAGGTGAGAGACCTTATCACCAACCTTCCCATCCCTCCATATACATCCACCACCACCTCTATACCCCCACAAGCCTCATCTTCCTCCACCGAGTTCGCAACCAGAGCTGACCTACGGGCTCTGTCCAAGGCGCTAGTCTCATCTTTCAATGAGATTAGTGCCAAATTCGTTCATCGGGCCATCCATCCAACAAGGGTTCTCTCCCAGAACCTGGTCGATGAACAACGGTGCACCACCTCTCTCCTCCAAACAATGGAGGCGAGTCGAAGACAAGTTGCCCTGAAGGCGTATCTTGCGTCCTTCAGGAAGGACAAAAAAAAGAAGAGGAGCAGAGCCTCTTGCTCCAGCAGCCGCCAACACAAAAGGCCAAGGCATGAAGACCAAGACCCCGATGATCAAGGTCTTGGACCTCATGAGGGGGAGACAGAGGCCGCGGCTGCACATCATATAGAATACGCTGCACCACCATCACCATCACCACAAACTCAACCACCACCCTCAACCGAAGGAACCCAAGCAAGGGAACCAGTGACTCTGCCCTCTGAAGATGTACAATATGTACATGTTCCCTTTGCGGCAACCCCAGAACCCATCGTGTTGAGTTCCTCAACCGATGAAGAGCCAATCACTCCACCAACGGAAATAAACCAACCTTCATCACCCACACCAAACTTACCTTTAACCCCTTTTCCAACTCCTCGCACCACAGAACCCTTCATCCTATCCATACAACCAGAACCAACAATAATCCAACCTTCATCACCCCAACAACCACAAACCCAAACAGAACCCCATGCACCTGAAACCACCCAAGCCAAACCCAATGAACCACAAGAAACCATACCCTCACCAACTCATACACAACCATCAACCCAACCACCCGTGGTGCATGCAGATACTCCCTCTTCATCAAGGCAACCTCCTCAGAGCCTAGTAGATGAGATTATACAGAGCATGGAGTTGATGCGGAGACGTCCTGAATTGCCGCCCAGGGAACCAATTATGATGGAAAACATCTATCAATACCTGTACAAAGACCGCGATGAAAGTTTGACCAACAACCCTCCGATCTTATCACCAGAGTCCATGGACCTCTTACACAATAGATTCATTAGACAGACCACACAAGCACCTCAGGCTGTCTTCTCGAATGATGGGATAAGGAGGGTCATGGATCTGAAAGTAAGGACATTTGCCAAACCGAGCCATTCGATACATTGAGTTCACTGTGGAGAGAGCACATGGGCAAGTTAGTGTGTTCAACGAAAATGACCTCATTAATCTCAATCCATATGACTTGATTGAATTATACGCATACACGGCTCAAAGGCAGGACCACGACATCAGGGATGGAATGGCGAACCGAGCGGTAGTAAAAACGATGAAAACCTTGGTGAACCATAGAGCCAAGAGTGATTTTGAAATTGCTCTTCGGCTAGGCATTGAAAGACTATCCTGCGCTCCACCAAACGAAGATTTCCAAGGCCTGCAGGAGAAAAGGTCTGCCTCAGTCCTAACTCAACCCGAACTTGGACTTG
>NW_020201868.1:2437-6052 GCF_001531365.2 Cynara cardunculus var. scolymus
GATGAAGACTTAAAGATAAGGATGATCCATCATACCATGAATGACAGCTTGAGATGACAAGTCAACAGCTAGATTTCGAGTTTATCTTAATTACTAATGTTTATCCATAGTTTAGATAATCGTTATATGTTATTAGAAGATTAGCTAAAAAGTCTCATTAGATAGTTATATTCTTTTTAGTATAAATAGGTGATTAGGCCTATTGTAATCTAAGTCGCTTTTTACATTTTTATTATTAATAAAATGAAATCTTTGATGCTCAAGATTGTTCATTATTGTTAATAATTTCTTCTGGAGTGTTCTTCACTTTCTTCATCAAATCACTATAATTTGGTTATTATTAACTAGATTATTAGTGTTATTGAGAGATCTGGGATGAACACCATGTTTTGGAAATATCCGAAATATGATATTAAATGAAAGCCATAAGTCCCGATACTCTATTCATACAGGAACCAATAAGATGTATAGAGATTTGAAACCTTTTTATTGGTAGCCAGGATTAAAAAGAGACATAGCTTGATATGTGGAACAGTGTCTGACATGTTTACAGGTTAAGATTGAACATCAGAAGCCGTATGGAAGTCTTCAATCTTTGGAGATACCTGTATGGAAATGGGATCACATTACCATGAATTTCGTTATAAAATTACCTCGAACTCCAATGGGATACGACGCGATTTGGGTAATTGTTGATCGTTTGTTTAAATCTGCACATTTTCTACCAATAAGAGAGAAGTACTCTTTAGAAAAGCTAGCGCAGATTTACATCAAAGAAATTGTTACCAGACACGGTGTTCCATTGTCTATTATCTCTGATAGAGATCTGGTTTACTTCAAAATTCTGGGAAGGGTTACAGAAAGCTTTGGGATCTGAAATTCGACTTAGTACAGCTTATAATCCGCAATCTGATGAGCAGAGTGAAAGAACTATCCAGACTCTCAAAGATATGTTGAGAAGTTGTATTATTGACTACGAAGGATCGTGGGAAGATCATTTGCCATAAATAGAGTTTGCATATAACAATAGTTACCATTCCAGCATCCAAGCGGCACCGTATGAAGTGTTATATGGACGTAAATGTCGAACGCCATTGTGTTGGAATGAGGTGGGTGAAAAACAGCTGACGGGTCCTAAGATAGATCGAACAGATCCATGAAGGAATCAAAACAGTACAAGATCGCCAGAAAAGTTATGCTGATAATCGTCGAAACCCAATTGAATTTGATATAGGTGATTTTGTAATGTTAAAAGTTTCGTCATGGAAGGGTGTTTTCAGATTTGGAAAGAAAGGAAAGCTCAGTTCGAGATAAGTGGGGCCGTTCAGAATATGTAAGCGAATTGGGCCGGTAGCATATCAGTTAGAGCTGCCAGAAGAACTGAGTCTAATTCACAACACTTTTCATGTGTCAAATCTACGAAAATGTTTGGCGAATCCGAGTCTAGCTATACCGATGCCTAAAATTAGACAGTAAGTTGAACTTTGTGGAAACGCCAGAAGCCGTAATTGATCAAAAGATCAGGGTGTTGAGAAACAAAAAGATAAGTCTGGTTAAAGTTCAGTAGAAGTTTCACAAAGGACCAGAAGTAACATGGGAACTAGAGTCAAAGATGAGATCAGAATACCCTTGGCTTTTTTATTAAAGGAATTCCGGGACGGAATTCTTTTGAGGGGTAGATAATGTAATAACTGGATCTTGGTTATCACCCGAGGTAATAAATACGTCATTATTTGTTACAAAATGTTTATGTGACAGCATGATAAATTTGGTTTTTCCAAGAAAAGAGTGTTGAAATACTCTTAAATCTAACTTGTAGAAAACTTCAAGATTTTAGATGGTACAAAGATATGTTCCTAACTAAAGTTATGTTAAGACCAAACTGCAAAGAAGCTTACTGGAAAGAAAGGTTTATAGCAGGTCTACCAAATCTATTTGCAGAAAAAAATAAGAAATACCCTAAGAGAAAAATACACTAATCAAATCCCTTACAAAGATTTAACTTATGGTGAAATCATTAGTTATGTTAATAAGGAAGGTTTATCAATATGTTCAGATTTAAGACTAAAAGCAAAACTCAAAAAAGATAGAATTTGAAGCAAAAATGAATCAGGAGATTTTTGTCAACAGTATGGATATCAACCTATTTCAACACCATCTTCATCAAAACATAAAAAATATTCTAAGAAAAGATTTTCAAAAAATAAATCTAAAGAAAATTATGAAGAAACATATAAAGAAAAAAGAGTAAGTAAAGAACCTTATTAAAAATTCAACAAAAAACCCAATGAACTTATCAAAAAGAATCACGTGATCTTATAATATGTTATAAATGTGGTAAAACTGGTCATATGGCAAAAGATTGCTATGTTAAGAAAAGAATTAATGAATTAGATATTTCTGATCAATTAAAAGCTCAAATCAGTAGATTAATTCTTAATAATGATAGTTCTGATGATGAATCAAACATCTCAGACTATGATCATAAAGATCTCAATAGTGTTCAAGATTATTCTTCATCTGAAGAATTTGAGTCGAGTTGTGAGTGTATAGGAAAATGCACTTGTAATCAAATAAATGTAATTACAAATGAAGAAAGAGAAATTTTAGAACTCTTAGATAAAATTCAAGATAAAAAAGTCAAAGATCAAATAACTAATAAATTTTTCAATAAACAAAAAGAACCAATAATTTATACTCAACCTTTTAATCTACAAAAAGTTTATTCAAGATTTACAAAATCAACTACTCCAATAATCATTGAAGATTTACAAGAAAAATTAAAAATTGTTATGTCCGAAATAAAACAAATAAAAGATAGGTTATCTAATGTTGAAAGAGACAAAGAACCTATTGAACAGACAAATAATCAAACGATTACTCAAATAAAAAATAAATTAATTAATCCTATAAATCCTTCAAAAGGAATAACTTCTCAAAAATGGAATGTTTACATTAACCTCTGTATTAATAATGAATTCAAAGTAACTGTTCTAGCACTAATTGATAGTGGTGCAGATATGAATTGTATTCAAGAAGGAATTATACCTACAAAATATTATGAGAAAATAAAATATCGTTTATCAACCGCAAGTGGTTCATCACTCAATATTCAATATAAAGTGTCAAATGTTCATATATGTAATAATAATTATTGTTATAAAACTTCTTTAATACTTGTAAAAAATCTAACATCTACTTTGATCCTAGGAACTCCATTTATTACTCAATTATACCCATTCTCAATCAATCAAGATGGTTTAATTACCAAAGTTTTAGATAAAGAAATATTTTTCAAATTTGCTAGTATAATTGTTCATAATGAATTAAATAATTTAAATAATAAAATTAATCAAGTAAAATTCTTAAGTGATGAAATAAGTAGTCTAAGAATTTCTAAAAATTTATCAAGTTCATTCATTCAAAATAAAGTAAAAGGAATGAAAGAAAAATGATGGAGACCCTACCAAAAAGAAGGGAGATAAGCATGAAGGAAATATAAAGCTGGATGGCAAAATGTATAAAGATGATCCACTTACAGCAATGCATGGGCCTATGACACGCTCAAGAAGAAAGAAGATGCAAGAAGCTTTAGCCAATCTCATCATTTCAGCC
>NW_020201868.1:6732-8231 GCF_001531365.2 Cynara cardunculus var. scolymus
AACTTTCTTGTTTGATCATATCTTTTGTTATCTAGTTTTATCTATTTCTCTCATCTACTTCATTCTACTTATTTTGTTAGAATTCTTGTTGTATAAAGTTTTGAAAAAAATAGAACAATAAAAAAAAAAAGCGTTCCAAAAAAAAATACAAAAGAAAACAGCAAAAAAAAATACAAAAAAAACAGCAAAAAAAAAACGACAAGATTTCTTCTAAAGAATATTCTAAATCGTTACTCTTGTATTTTGCTACTTCGACTTGAACTTATATACAATCTCGTTTATGCTTAGTGATTGTTCTCCAATCACTTCATATTTCATTCGGCCAAGTGTGCTACATTGAAAAAAAAGCCGTATAAAGAGTGATACACTTGGGGAGAGTAATATAGGATTGGGAAACAAATTTGGGGGGATAGGGTGCGAGGTTTACTTATTATCATCAATTGTTAAGCTTCTTGTGTTTTTAGCAACTATGGAAGGAGTAAAGGAGACATTGGAACAAAAGGCATGGAGAGAGACGTTGATGGGTCATTTCAATCAAATGATGGAAAATATGATGGAGAGAATGGATCAATTGGAGGTATCTTTACAAAGAGGCGATGATGGGGGATCCGAAACAACCCAAGACAACCGGAGAAACAGAAACAGAGTTGACAACAATCTTGGTAGCATCAAGATGAAGATTCCATCTTTCCAAGGTAAGAGTGACCCGGAGGCATATATGGAGTGGGAAACAAAAGTGGAAAATATGTTTGGAGTACTATTCTGAAGATAAAAAGGTAAAACTTGCTTCTATTGAATTTTCTGGTTATGCTCTAACATGGTGGGACAAGTTGGTTTTGTMTAGAAGGAGAAATGGGGAACGACCTATTAATACATGGGAGGAGATGAAGGCTGTTATGAGAAGGCGTTTTGTTCCACCCCATTACTATCGTGATTTGTTTAATCGACTTCAAAGCATCACTCAAGGAGCAAGATCTGTAGAAGAGTATTACCAAGAGTTAGAAATGGCGATGACGAGGGCGAACAATGAAGAAGATCCCGAAGCCACCATGGCCAGATTTTTGGGAGGTCTTCGGAAAGAAATTGCTGATGTGGTGGAGTTGCAACACTACATGGATTTGGAGGAAATGTTTCACATGGCTGAAAAGGTGGAGAAACAGTTAAAAAGAAAAGGAGGTTCAAGTAAGTTTTCTTCCAATTCATCTTCTTCGTCTTCTTGGAAAAATAACCGGTGGAATAAAAATGAAGACCTAAAAAAGAAACATGGTAAGGAATTTGATTCAAATAAGACTTTTCCAACAAAAAGTGACAAAGACAACCCTTCTTCTCATACTTCAAAATTGACTTGTTTCAAGTGTTTGGGAAAGGGACATATCGCTTCACAATGCCCCAATTCGAAAMCTATGATTATGCTTGATGATGGATCCTATTTGAGTCAAAGTGAGGATGAGGATGATGGCAACAATATGCCATATGAGGATGAGGAAGAACTTAACGCG
>NW_020201868.1:15316-23385 GCF_001531365.2 Cynara cardunculus var. scolymus
TGTTTGTTCAAATATTCCAAATGCCTTTTGAAATCGAAAACAACATATAGTCAAATTACCATATAATAAAGACTTCGATGAGAAAAATATTCCTTCTAGATCGAGATCTATTCATATGTCTTCTGAATTACAAGAACATTGTAAAACAGAAATTCAAGATTTACTTCAAAAGAAACTTATAAGACCTTCCAAGTCCCCTTGGTCTTGCTCGGCATTCTATGTTATGAATGCTGCAGAATTAGAAAGAGGTTCTCCTCGACTTGTAATCAATTTTATGAAAAAGATAAATATAAAACTAGTTTTAATGTTCCTTTTGGTCATTACGAATGAAATGTTATGCCCTTTGGACTCAAATGCTCCTTCAGAATTTCAAAATGATATTATCAACCCTTTAAGCGATTTTGCAATTGTTTACATTGATGATGTTTTAATCTTTTCGAAATCTATTGGTCAACATTTCAAACATCTAGATTTATTTTATAATCTAATTCATAAGAATGGTTTAGTTGTCTCTGCCTCAAAAATGAGTCTTTTCCAAACTCAAATAAAGTTTTTATGTCATGAAATTGTTCATAAAACTATAAAACCTATTCAAAGAAGTTTAGAGTTTGCTAATAAATTTTCAGATGAAATCAAAGACAAAACCTAATTACAAAGATTCTTAGGATATTTAAATTATGTTCATGATTACTTCTAAGATTTAGGAATAATCTGTAAACCACTTTATCAAAGACTCAAGAAAAATCCAAAACCAAGGACTCAAGAACATACTTAAATTGTTCAACATATAAAACAAAAGGTAAAATATTTACCATGTCTCCATATTCCTAACCCTAATGCTCAATTAATAGTCGAAACTGATGCAAGTAACATAGGATTTAGAGGAATACTCAAACAAAAATCAACTGATCAAATTAAAGAAGAATTAGTAAGATACTTTTCAGGTGCCTGGGACGACACCCAAAAGAACTATTCAACAGTTAAAAAAGAAATTTTAAATATTGTCTTGTGTATAAAAAAGTTTGAAGATGATTTATACATGAAACTTTTTTTGTTAAGAATCGATTGTCAGTCTGCAAAACTAATTTTAGAAAATGATATCAAAAATATGATTTCAAAACAATTTTGCAAGATGGCAAGCCTTGCTAGGAAATTTTGATTTTCAAATAGATTTTATCAAAGGAAAAGATAACTCTTTACCAGATTTCTTATCAAGAGAGTTTTTACAGGGAAGATGACTTCTCAAAAGAAAAAGACTCTTTCTCCATTCAAATCTACTCAAAGTGATCATTCTATAATTCCCATTTCTAATAGATTTTCTCCCTTTTCTCAAACACCACTTCGTCCATACTATTCATCTCTGATTCAAAGTCCGAATAGTACTCTTTCAACACCATCAAATTCTGCTCCAAATAAATCCATCTCTACTACTCCTCCAAAAACTGTTCAAAGGTCACCTTTCGCTCAAAACAGTCCTTTAAAGTCTTCTACTCCTTCGAAATCCGATTCAAGTTCTTACTTACTCAACCCCTATAGCCAAACAGTTAAAATCCTTGAATATTATGAAATTCATCTTCAAAGCAAAGGATTTCAAGTCCTCAATGACTATCTTTTCCAAAAAGGTTTTTTATTCATTAGCGATTCTTTCAAATCTAGAGAGTATTATGAAGCAATTTGCTTGTCGGTTTATTCAACCTTAGATTTCAATACAAAAATAGAACTCGGTGCAAGTATACACCTCGAACTACTATCGTCTCGTAACAAGTAATAATGGTATAAGTACCAGATATCGTTCCCACAGAGATAGGTTGTAAAGTTCTTCAAAAGCCCAGTCCATAAAAACTAGTTTCAGATGGCGAAACGAGGGATTTGATTTATCTAAAATTTGGAGGTTTGATTAACAACTAAAGAAAATATCAATCTTAAAAAGAAGCATATGGTGCAACAGTTGATTAAGACATTAAGCAAATGATTCAGCAAAAAGGTGCCATAGTATTCCTGTCACAATTATCTAAAATCAATAAATGATTTTATATAACTATGACAGTATCAACTATCGGGTCAGACGACCTCCCAAGAGTACACACCGGTCAACGTGCTATCGATACGATATCATTTATGTTAGACGTCATGAATCCTAGCACAACACAGTGTTACCATCCTACACCGTAGGAGTATAGCGTTTGTCAGACACTAAAGCTATTTATAGCCTTCTCCTATTACCTCAGGTTTTGAAAGTCAATACATTTTTATACACAATATTAGTTGTCAATCAATTTTAATGTAATCATCATATGAAATATTAAGCACCTGAAATAAATAGTAGATTATAATGCTAATAAGACACCTTTGTACTTTCACATCGACTTTGGTCTTAATTTCCTGTTACACCCCAAGCAAAGGCGTTAGTCCATCATCGCTCGGTTTCTTCTCTCGAATGATGTAAGGACTGAAAATGTGATAATCGGATCCTAGTTATCACCCAAGGTAATTAATATGTGATTATCTGATTAAATGATTACGTGACAACATGATAAATTGTTATATTTGATCATGCTAGTATATGAAATTATATGCATAATATGGATGCATGTATGAGATTGGATGTGTGTCCGTGTGTGTGTGCAAAATTATATATGTATATATAGAATTATATCTATATATATATATATGCATACATGCATGTTATATGAGTACATGGTATGTGTGTGCATGCATGTGCATGACAGTTTTTGTGAGAAAAGGGGCTGTTAGCCGACTTTCCCTAAGAGGAAAGTATAAAAGGAGGGCTTAGCCTCCATTCTCTTCTTCTTGCCTTTTTAGAAATATTGTGCGATTTAAAAAAGAGAGTTGACCGGATTGAAAGATCAAGCTGATTTCAAGTATTTGATTTCAAAAGGTTTTTCAAGGTGAGTAATTTCTAAACTCTTTTGCATAAAATTATTACTGGTTTTATATGAATCTTGTTTATTGTTGGAAACAAATCAGTCTTTTACTTTAAAGTATTTTATCCGAGTATTAAACCAAACAAGGCTTGTCCGGATTGTTTTAAATCGGACGAAGCTTAAACGATGTATTGTCTAGATTGTTTTAAATCGGACGAAGCTTAAACGATGTAATGTCCAGATTGTTTTAAATCGGACAAAGCTTAAACGATGTATTGTCTGGACTTGTTATCCGGACAAAGATGTTGATTTTGATTCCAAGTGATAAATCGATCAAGCTTTATGCGGTGTGTTGTCCGAACTTGTTATCCGGACAAAGGTTGATTNTTTGATTTCAAAAGGTTTTTCAAGGTGAGTAATTTCTAAACTCTTTTGCATAAAATTATTACTGGTTTTATATGAATCTTGTTTATTGTTGGAAAGAAATCAGTCTTTTACTTTAAAGTATTTTATCTGGGTATTAAACCGAACAAGGCTTGTCCGGATTGTTTTAAATCGGACAAAGCTTAAACGATGTATTGTCCGGATTGTTTTAAATCGGACAAAACTTAAACGATGTATTGTCCGGATTGTTTTAAATCGGACAAAGCTTAAACGAAGTATTGTCCGGACTTGTTACTGAAAGGGGAAAGTTCCCCAGGCAATTTTATAAATGCAATTAAAAACGGAACCATTACAAAGCTAATCAGCAAGAAAAACTATGACAACTTTGACTCACAAACCAAGCCATAAGAAGCCAAAAATGACAAAGAGAAGTACACCAAAACATAAAACTAAAGCAAGCCGAAAAATAAAAGGCGAAAAAAACCCACAAATTCCCAAACCGAGAAGCAACACCACCCACAAAATCACACAGCATTTGTTGTCGTCAGCTTCTTTCTTGTCTTCCAAGCCATTCGTTGAAGAATCTGCATCTTGATCTCCGCTACAACTTTGTCCCCAGTATGATTGAAGTTGTCAAAAAACTTCCTGTTTCTTTCCCTCCAGATACGGTATATCGTGGCCGATATACCAAGTTTTTGAACCGTAGACCAAGATTTCCATCTTTGATCTAAACCCCTGTTAAAAATATCCTCCCAATTATTCAGACAGTTTTAACCCCACCTCCTTTTTAATGACTTCCCAAATACTACTTGAGTAATTGCATTCAAAAAATAAGTGATTGTGCGTTTCAATCACTAATTTACAGAACACACATTTCAAATCTGGCGGTTCATGCTTCCATTGACTGATGCGATCTTGTGTTGGTAATTTATTCTGACAAGTCATCCACATGCAAAGAGCATGTTTAGGTATGTAAGCTTTATTCCATACCAGTTTGTACCAATGCACAATCGGCCGCACATCTTGAACAGTTTGCCATGCCACTTTGACCTCAAAATTTCCCCCGAGAAAGTTTAGCATCAAGCCATCTGACCATATCCTCCATTTGGCTGGGACAAGGTATCATAATACTTTGCAGCTGAGGGTATTGTTGTATCCATTCCACCGGCCAATTAGTGCCAAAACGTTGCATTATATCAGAAACCGTGGAGTTATTACCAAAGCCATGATATTTAGGAATCTATAAGACAGTAAGTGAATAAGGGGACCAAAGTCACTCCACGTATCTTCCCAGGCATGCGTAGATAAACCATTTCCCACATTGTAAATAAAATATCGCCTGCAATGAGATCTTAAGTCTAAAATGCTTCGGAGAATCCACGACCATTCATTCCTCTTCTTCATTACCCAAAAATTTCTGCCCCGAATACAATGAGACTGAATCCAAGAGACCCATATGGTATTTCTGCGAGTCAGAATATCCCAAATATGTTTGAAAAGTAAGCACCGATTCCAAATCGCTAGTCTTTTCATACCAAGACCCCCATTTTGAAGAGGCAAGCAAACCCTATCCCAAGCAACTCGACATTTTCCCAGCTCACCCTCCGCTTTATTTCATAAAAAATTACGAAACAGCTGCTCAATTTCATGGATTGTGGTGATAGAGGAACTCCCAGGTAGCGAATAGGAAAAACCCCCGACCGAAAAGGTAAGCTATTACGAATAAGATTTTGAACCTCCAACCCCACATTCCCGAAAATACTTCACTTTTTTCCAGACTCGGAGACAGACCCGAACGTTCTTCAAACAAACGGAGAGCACGCTTTATAACTTCCACTGAGGTAGTATCCCCCCGAGAAAAAATAAACAAATCATCCGCAAAAGCATAAATGGGTCAACTTGATCTCAGCACATCCTTGATGGTACGAAAAATTTGCCCCCTCCTCAATACATTTTGAAAGAAGCAACGAAAGACCTTCCATAACCACAGTAAACAAGTAAGGAGATAAAGGATCCCCTTGTCGAAGGCCCCGCTTACCATGAAAGAAACCCTCCGGCCGTCCATTAACACAAATAGAGAAAGAAGGCGAAGTGATTAGAGTCTTTATCCAGTTAATCATAACTGGATGAAAACCCATTCCCTTAAGCATCTCTAGAAGAAATTGCCAGTCAACTGTATCATAGGCTTTCCGAATGTCAGTCTTAAACGCACATTTTGGTTCTCCTTCAGATTTTTGATACCCAGCAACAAGTGCATGCGCCATTAAAATATTATCCGTGATCTGACACCCAGGGATGAATGCAGATTGAGCCTTGCTAATAAGAACATCCAAAGAGCCTTTCATCCGTTCAGCAATAATTTTACTGATACATTTCAGCAACACATTACAACAGGCAATGGGCCGATAATCAGTAACACATGAAGCATTAGGAACCTTCAGGACCAGACAAAGTAGAGTATGGTTCAGCTGAAATTCCAAAGTTCCAGAATAGAAGAAATTATGAATCCCAATTAGAACATCTCTAAAAACCACATTCCAAGCCGCTTTAAAAAATTTGACGAAAACCCATCAGGTCCTGGCGCCTTATCATTCTCCGGACAAAGATGTTGATTTTGATTCCAAGTGATAAATCGATCAAGCTTTATGCGGTGTGTTGTCCGAACTTGTTATCCGGACAAAGGTTGATTTAATTCTAAGTGTTAACCGGACAAAGCTTATGCGATGTGTTATCCGGATTGTTGACCGGAGATGAAATCCGGCTAAGTTAAGTTGACCGGATTTGAGTTGTGCCTTGTGAAATTGTGATTTTATCATAAAATGAAGATTTAATATAAATGATTTTGGATTAATAAATAATAATTCCATTGGCTGCGGTCTGTTTGGAATTGTTTTATGAAAAGTTTTGATGAGGAAATAAGGATGACATATCAAGGAGATGTTTACCATGGGATAAGGGTGGCATATCAAGGAGAGGTGTACCATGGGATAAGGGTGGCATATCAAGGAGAGGTGTACATTTGGATATAAGGGTGGCATTTACATGTGTATTGTATGATATAACTCTTTCTATTATATCCTTTAAGATTACCGTGTTTTGGAATCTTTATTTCTTTGTGATTTAAAGATTTAGGATCAAGGTTCTTATTGGAAATCATAGTTTGGATGTTATTGAGGAGGAAACATCAGGTTTGGCCTGAAACTTTATATAAACCTTATTTGATTTGAGAAGGTTTAAAAGTGGCATTATATGAAACCTGAATGGTTCAGAGGTATGAGATTTATATAGCTGAATGCTTTGCTTGATAAATGAAAAGGATTTGGTTTTATGTATATATATGAGTAATTGTTTTTCATAAAGATTTTGGTGATCTTCACCCTGCAATGACATAAATARGGTATCTCACTAGACCTTTCGGTCTAACCCTCGTTTTGTGATTTTAACTATGTGTTGCAGGAGGTATGGTCAGTAAGGGAAAGGGGAAAATTTGATATTTTCCTATATGCATTTCTGCTTGAAGATCTGTAGTGATGTACAGTTTTGATTGACTAGTACAAGAAATGTATTTGAATTTTTGGACCTTGTATTTGGTCATGTTAGATTCTTGTACTAAATGACCTGAATGAGATAATATCATGTATTTCTTTTGTATGAAATATATGTTACATGCAATGTATGGTTCGGGGGTGTTTCAGAATGGTATCAGAGACTGAGTTTAAGAGATTTAGGTATTTAACAAGCATGAAACCTAGACTTAAACTGTTTTATTGCATGTTAAGGGTCCCGGACGTAGTTAGCACCATTGGAAATAAATATGATGAGTTAAAAGTACAGAGTGTAAGATAAATTTTAGTTACATCTGGCCAGTGTAATTATGAATTTACAGGTATACATCTGAACTTGAATACTTCATTATATTTGGGAATGTGAATACGTGATTATTAACATTCAACTCTGCAGATGTCTAGGCTAACTAGAAGATCTGAAAGAGTGGCTCGTCCAGAATCTGAGGAAAGGGAAGAAACACCCGTAAATCTACCGACTAGCATGTCTGGAAATAGAGGTCGGGGAAGAACAAGGAGACGAGGCAGAGGAAGAAGCCAGTCTCAAGGAAGAGGTCGGACCGAAATACATTCTGAACATGAGGAATCCCACTCTGGGAATGTTCAAGAAAGGTCGGTGCCACATCCTGAATATATAACCAGAGATATGTTGGCAAAGGAAATGGGGAAATTGCGGGAAACTCTGACGTCTATCATGGGAATACCGGCTAGGGTGGAAACAGAAATTGTGGAAGTTTATCCCTCTGCTCCAATCACTCACAACAAGGAAGGAGATATTAAGATGTTTTTGGCATGCAAACCACCAACCTTTTCTAGGGAGAGAGATCCAGTGAAAGCTATATGTTGGATTAAAGAGATGGAATCTGTGTTCAACACCATTCGATGTCCGGAATCAGAGAAAGTTCGATTGCTGTTTCTGTATTAAAGTCAAATGCTTTATTCTGGTGAGAGGTTGAATCATCTACCAAAACAAATATTTTACAGACTCTGTCTTGGGTAGAATTCGTGGATAGATTCAAGAATCAATTCTGTCCTAAAACGGCAGTGAGACAAATGGAGGAAGATTTCTTGAAACTAGAGCAAGGAAATGGAACAGATCGAGAGTATACCGAAAGATTCATTGAATACTCTCGTTTTGCTGAACATTATGTTTCGACTGAATCTAGGAAAATAGAGAGGTATATCTGGGGTTTGAAACCCTCAATTAGAGAATTTGTTATTGCTATGAACCCCAATA
>NW_020201868.1:25880-37118 GCF_001531365.2 Cynara cardunculus var. scolymus
GAGCAGGAAGGAAAAGAGTGGAACCATTAAAACTGTAGCAATGAGAATGAATTTGATCCCTGATATTCGTAAGGAAATTCAGAAGTGCCAATAAGAAGCTATGAAAAAAGAATTTGTTAAAACAGAAAAGTTGGGTAAGATGATCTCAACCTTGGAACAGAATGATGAAGGACTAATGTGTTTTCAAGGGCGAATTTGGGTACCATATTTTGGAGATATCAGAAGTATGATATTAAATGAAAGTCATAAAACCCGATACTCTATCCATCCACGCACTAATAAGATGTATCGAGATTTAAAACCTTTTTATTTGTGGCCAGGATTAAAAGAAATATAGCTCGGTATGTAGAACAGTGTCTGACATGTTTACAGGTTAAGATTGAACATCAGAAGCCGTAGGGAAGTCTGAAATCCTTAGAAATACCTGTATGGAAATGGGATCACATTAGCATGGATTTTGATATGAAATTACCTCAAACTCCAATAGGGTATGACGCRATTTGGGTAATTGTTGATCGTTTATCTAAATCTGCGCATTTTCTACCAATAAAAGAGAAATACTCTTTAGAAAAGCTAGCGCAGATTTACATCAAAGAAATTGTTACCAGACACGGTGTTCCCGTGTCTATTATCTCAGATAGAGATAGTCGGTTTACTTCAAAGTTCTGGGGAGGATTACAGAAAGCTTTGGGATCTGAAATCCGACTAAGTACAGCTTATCATCCGTAAACTGACGGGCAGAGTGAAAGAACTATTCAGACTCTCGAAGATATGTTGAGAAGTTGTATTATTGATTTCGGGGGATCGTGGGAAGATCACTTGCCATTAATAGAGTTTGCATATAACAATAGTTACCACTCCAGTATCCAAGCGGCACCGTATGAAGTATTGTATGGACGTAAATGTTGAACGCTGTTATGTTGGAATGAAGTGGGTGAAAAACAACTAACAGGTCTAGAAATTGTCCAAGAAGATTGTTGTGGCTGCTACTGTTTACTATATTTGGCAGGAGCGTAATCGAAGACTTTTTTCTGCAACTAAGTGTACGGCTCAGGATCTTATTGCTGTTATTAGGGAGGCTATCTTCATTCGTGCAGATTGGTTGGCAAGTCGTCCTGTGGTTACTTATGGTTGAAGTGATGACTTGGTTTTGGTTCTGGGGGGCTTTGGTTTGGGTTAAGCTTCTCTTTTTTATCTTCTGTTGTTTGTTTGTTTCTTATGGGCTTTGTTTCTTTTGGCTTGTTGTGGCCTGGTTGGGGTGTTTCCCTCGGTCTTGGGGCTCGTGGTTGTAGGTTGAGGTCTGTCTGTTTTTTTGTTGCGTTGTAAACCTTTTTATTGCGTTTTATAAATTTGCCGGAATTTCCTTCAAAAAAAAAAGATTGAACAGATTCGTGAAAGAATCAAAACAGCACAAGATCGCCAGAAAAGTTATGCAGATAATCGTCGAAAGCCAATTGAGTTTGGTATAGGTGATTTTGTGATGTTAAAAGTTTCACCATGGAAAGGTGTTATCAGATTTGGGAAGAAAGGAAAGCTCAGTCCAAGGTATGTGGGGTCGCTCAGAATATGTAAGCGAATTGGGCCAGTAGTATATCAGTTAGAGAGCTGCCAGAATAGCTGAGTCTGATTCACAACACTTTCCATGTGTCAAATTTACGGAAATGTTTGGCTGATCCGAATTTAGCTATACCGTTACTAGAGATTCAGTTAGATAGTAAGCTGAATTTTGTGGAAAACACCGGAAGCCGTAATCGACAGAAAGATCAGGGTGTTGAGAAACAAAGAAATAAATCTTATTAAAATTCAGTGGAAGTTTCACAAAGGACCAGAAGCAACATGGAAATTGGAATCAAAGATCAAATCAGAATACCCATGGCTCTTTGATTAAAGGAATTCCGGGACGGAATTCTTTTAAGGGGTGGATAATGTGATAATCGGATCCTGGTTATCACCCAAGGTAATTAATATGTGATTATCTGATTAAATGATTATGTGACAGCATGATAAATTGTTATATTTGATCATGCTAGTATATGAAATTATATGCATAATATGGATGCATGTATGGGATTGGATGTGTGTGTGTGCAAAATTATATATGTATATATAGAATTATATATATATATATATATATGCATACATGCATGTTATATGAGTACATGGTATGTGTGTGCATGCATGTGCATGACAGTTTTTGTGAGAAAAGGGGCTGTTAGCCGACTTTCCCTAAGAGGAAAGTATAAAAGGAGGGCTTAGCCTCCATTCTCTTCTTCTTGCCTTTTTAGAAATATTGTGCGATTTAAAAAAGAGAGTTGACCGGATTGAAAGATCAAGCTGATTTCAAGTATTTGATTTCAAAAGGTTTTTCAAGGTGAGTAATTTCTAAACTCTTTTGCATAAAATTATTACTGGTTTTATATGAATCTTGTTTATTGTTGGAAACAAATCAGTCTTTTACTTTAAAGTATTTTATCCGAGTATTAAACCAAACAAGGCTTGTCCGGATTGTTTTAAATCGGACGAAGCTTAAACGATGTATTGTCTAGATTGTTTTAAATCGGACGAAGCTTAAACGATGTAATGTCCAGATTGTTTTAAATCGGACAAAGCTTAAACGATGTATTGTCTGGACTTGTTATCCGGACAAAGATGTTGATTTTGATTCCAAGTGATAAATCGATCAAGCTTTATGCGGTGTGTTGTCCGAACTTGTTATCCGGACAAAGGTTGATTTAATTCTAAATGCTAACCGGACAAAGCTTATGCGATGTGTTATCCAGATTGTTGACCGGAGATGAAATCCGGCTAAGTTAAGTTGACCGGATTTGAGTTGTGCCTTGTGAAATTGTGATTTTATCATAAAATGAAGATTTAATATAAATGATTTTGGATTAATAAATAATAATTCCATTGGCTACGGTTTGTTTGGAATTGTTTTATGAAAAGTTTTGATGAGGAAATAAGGATGACATATCAAGGAGAGGTGTACAATGGGATAAGGGTGGCATATCAAGGAGAGGTGTACCATGGGATAAGGGTGGCATATCAAGGAGAGGTGTACATTTGGATATAAGGGTGACATTTGCATGTGTATTGTATGATATAACTCTTTCTATTATATCCTTTAAGATTACCGTGTTCTGGAATCTTTATTTCTTTGTGATTTAAAGATTTAGGATCAAGGTTCTTATTGGAAATCATAGTCTGGATGTTATTGATGAGAAAATATCAGGTTTGGCCTGAAACTTTATATAAACCTTATTTGATTTGAGAAGGTTTAAAAGTGGCATTATATGAAACCTGAATGGTTCAGATGTATGAGATTTATATAGCTGAATGCTTTGCTTGATAAATGGAAAGGATTTGGTTTTATGTATATATATAAGTAATTGTTTTTCATAAAGATTTTGGTGATCTTCACCCTGCAATGACATAAATAGGGTATCTCACTAGACCGAAAGACCTTTCGGTCTAACCCTCGTTTTGTGATTTTAACTATGTGTTGCAGGAGGTATGGTCAGTAAGGGAAAGGGGAAAATTTTGATATTTTCCTATATGCATTTCTGCTTGAAGATCTGTAGTGATGTACAGTTTTGATTGATTTTGGTCAGTAACAAGAAATGTATTTGAACTTTTAGACCTTGTATTTGGTCATGTTAGATTCTTGTACTAAAGGACCTGAATGGGATAATATCATGTATTTCTTTTGTATGAAATATATGTTACATGCAATGTATGGTTTGGGGGTGTTTCAGAAAAATAAATAACGATATGGAAAATTAAATTGCAGAAAGTAACTTACAAGAAAGTAAATTACATAAAGTAAATTACAGAAAGTAAATTATAGGAAATGAAAATACTAGAATTTAAAGTACTGGAAATTAAATGACAGAAATATAAATGACTGAAAGTAAATTGCTGGAAATTAAATGACGGAAATGTAAATTGCTGTAAAGTAAAGACTGAAATGTAAAGTACTGAAATATAAAGACTGAAATGTAAATGATTGAAATATAAATTATTAATCACTAAATATTATTAATTAATATTATTCTAAGACATGATGGACACTTAGTACTTGATGGGATGAGGAAATGACTAATGACAACCTTGAAAGAAGAGTTTGACTTTGAGGAAGCTAGGAAGACAAGTAACAAAACTTGCAAAACAAGTTTCGTTACAAAGACCGAAAAGGTTACTTACAAACTCTTAAAAACAGATTATTTAGTCTACGTAAATTAGTCGTGAGCCACAAAGGATGAGATCCAATGTAAAGCAACAACGATCGACTAATTCGTAACTCGTAACAAAAGTAAGAAAACGTAATGTAACTTGGAAATAAAAAAAGAAATGAGATGAAGATTAAATACGAGTACATAAATTAAACTTGAAAACGTAATCATAACTTCACTTCACAAAAATCGATTCTTGATTTGAAACAAGAAAACCGAAAGCTTGAAACCGAAAGTAGTAATTTAGAGAGTAAGTAACACAAAGATCATAAGTATCAAAATGGTAGAAAGCATGTAAATTGGTGAATTGGTGAGTAAACTCAAGCCTTAAGACTTCTATTTATAGGCTAAGGGAGTTTGCTAAGTGGGAGCCACCTAATAAGACAAAAGGCTCTTCAAAAATGGGCTTTGACCAGGCCCAAGGTCGTTGACCCAACAATCTCTGAGGAGCAGCCCACGAATTCACGGCCCAGGCAAAAGTGCAGCTCCCGGACAGGTGCTATAGGACTTTGCCACTCCTGGTTCTGCAGGACTGCTGCATGATCGGGCTAAAAAATCATCAAAAACCTGCAGAAACAGGGGATTAACATTAGATATACTATTTTACTAGTAATATATGAAAAAAAACATAAAAAGACTCAATTAAGACACTAATGGGCAAATAAAACAAAGGAAAATGGTTAAGAAAATGATGTAATAAGGTTAATAAAHTAACACTTAWYACAYCCCCAAACTTGAATTGTTGTTTGTCCCCAAACAACAGAAAATGACAAATTAAATGACTCAAAGTTCTAATAAACTAAAAAAATTTGAGCATAAGTATTCAATAGCCAAAGTACGCATATTTTTGAAATTTTTTGAGTGGAAGTGTTCTATTCTTGACTTGATGCTTGATATCCATAACCCTTCATAAACCTAGCTCCCCCAAACTTAAATCTTTCATATTGTGATAACTTGATCCTGGTTATCACCCAAGGTAACTAATATGTGATTATCTGATTTAAATAATTATGTGATAGCATGATAAATTGTTACGTTTGATAATGTTGGTATGTGAAAATGTGCATAATATGAAATGCACGGTATATACATGGTGTATGTAAGCATGCATAAGAGTTTTGTGAGAAAAAGGGGCTGTGTTAGCCGCCTTTCCTGATTTGGAAAGTATAAAAAGGAGGTTGAGCCTCCATATTTTCTCTTCTTGCTTTTGTTAAAGTTGTGTGATTTAAAAGAGAAGAGAGGTTGACCGGATTATTTTTTGTCTGGAGATTCAAGTTGATTTCAAGTRTTTGATTTCAAAAGCTTGTTAAGGTGAGTAATTTCTAAACTCTTTTGCATAAAGTTATTACTGGTTTTATATGAATCTTGTTTATTTTTGGAAAAAAAACCAATCTTTTGCTCAAGTGTTTTATCCGGGTATTAAATCGGACAAAAGTTAAACGATGTATTGTCCGAATTGTTTTAAATCGGACAAAGGTTAAACGATGTATTGTCCGGATTGTTTTAAATCGGACAAAGGTTAAACGATGTATTGTCCGGATTGTTTTAAATCGGACAAAGGTTGGACGATGTATTGTCCGGATTGTTTTAAATCGGTTAAGTTGTGAGCGGGGTATTGTCCGGACTTGTTATCCGGACAAAGATGTTGATTTTGATTCTAAGTGTTAATCGGTCAAGCTTTATACGGTGTGTTGTCCGGATTGTTGACCGGAGATTAAGTCCGACTAAATTAAGTGACCACATTTAAAGTGATGCCTTGTGTTTTTGATAAGAAATGTTATTTTATCATAAAAAGGAAGTTTTGAAATAAATAATTTTGTATTGATAATAATTTCAATGACTGTGGTCTAATTGAAATTGTTTTATGAAATATTTTGATGAGGAAATAAGGGTGGATATCAAGGATAGGTGTACCATGGGATAAGGATGGCATATCAAGGAGAGGTGTACTATGAAATAAGGGTGGCATATCAAGGAGAGGTTGTACATTTGGATATAAGGGTGGCATTTCTATGTGCGATTGTATGATATAACTCTTTCTATTATATCCTTTAAGATTACCGTGTTCTAGAATCTTTATTTCTTTGTGATTTAAAGATTTAGGATCAAGGTTCTTATTGAAAATTATAGTCTGGATGTTATTGAGGAGAAAACATCATGTTTGGCCTGAAACTTTATTTAAACCTTGTTTTCATTTGAAAAGGTTTAAAAGTGGCATTATGTGAAACCTAATTGGTTCTTAGGTATGGGATTTATATAGCAGCAAGCTTTGCTTGAGATGTGGAAAAGATCTGGTATTATGTTCTTATTTATTCATATATTTGTTATATATATGAAATGTTGTTTTCCATAAATATTTTGGTGATTTTCACCCTGTAATAACATAAATAGGGTATCTCACTAGACCTTTCGGTCTAACCCTCATTTTATGATTTTAACTATGTGTTGTAGGAGGTACGGACAGTAAGGGAAAATGGAAAATTTAATATTTTCCTATATACATTTCTACTTGAAGATCTTCTTTGATGTATAGTTTTGATTGATTAGTACAAGTGATGTATTAGAATTTTTGGACCTTGTATTTGGTCATATTAGATTCTTGTACTAAGGGACCTAAATGGGATAATATCATGTATTTCTTTTGTATGAAATATGTATTACATGCAACGTATGGTTTGGGGTGTTACAGAAGTGGTTTCAGAGCCTGAGTTTAAGAGAGTTAGGTATTCAACAGCTTGATACCTAGACTTAAACTGTTTTATTGCATATTAAGGGTCCCGGACATAGTTAGCACCATTGGAAATAACTATGATGGGTTGAAAGAAGTATGTGTGAGGTAAATTTTAATTACATCTGACCAGTGTAATTATGAATTTACAGGTACACATCTGAACTTGAATACTTCATTATATTTGGGATGTGAATACGTGATTATTAACATTAAACTCTGCAGATGTCTAGCCGAACTAGAAGATCTGAAAGAGTGACTCGTCCAGAATCTGAGAAAAGAGAAGAATCACCTGTTATTCTTGCAATTAGCATGTCTGGAAATAGAGGTCGGGGAAGACCAAGGGGACGAGGTAGAGGAAAAAGCCAGTCTCAGGGAAGGGGTCGGACCGAAATACATTCTGAACATGAAGAATCCCACTCTAGGAATGTTAAGGAAAGGTCGGTGCCATATCCTGAATATATAACCAGAGATATGTTGGCAGAGGAAATGGGGAAGCTGCGGGAAACTCTGACATCTATTATGGGAATACCGGCTAGGGTGGAAAGGGAAAGAGTAGAAGTTTATCCCTCTGCTCCAATCACCCACAACAAAGGAAAAATTAAGATGTTTTTAGCATGCAAACCACCAACCTTTTTTGGGGAGAGAGATACAGTGAAAGCTATGTGTTGGATTAAGGAGATGGAATATGTGTTCAACACCATTCGGTGTCCGGAAACAGATAAAGTTCGATTTGCTGTTTCTGTATTAAAGTCAAATGCTTTATTCTGGTGGGAAGTTGAATCATCTACCAAAACAGATATTTTACAGACTCTGTCTTGGGTAGAATTCGTGGATAGATTCAAGAATCAATTGTCCTAAAATGGCAATGAGACAAATGGAGGAAGATTTCTTGAAGTTAGAACAAGGAAATGGAACAATTCGAGAGTATACTGAAAGATTTATTGAATACTCTCGCTTTGCTGAACATTATGTTTCGACTGAATCCAGGAAGATAAAAAGGTATATTTGGGGTTTGAAACCCTCAATTAGAGAATTTGTTATTGCTATGAACCCCAATACCTTTCCATTGACGGTGGACGCGGCCGAAGTAACCGAACGAAATAAGAACAGGCAATCAGAAGGAAAGGTGGTAGAAAAAAGAAAATGGGAGGGGCCTTCATCTTTCCGAGGGCCGAAAACTGTAAGATATGATAACAGATCGCAACAAAAGATCGGTGAGAAAATCTGCTCACAGTGCCGACAGGTTCATCAGGGTGAGTGCAAGATGGACCCAAGGAAATGTTATAAATTCGGTGAGGCAGGCCATTTATCCAGAAATTGCCCAGCTAACCGAAGATGTTTTAATTGCAATTCTCCGAATCATATTCGACCAAATTGTCCCTTGTTAAGAACTCCACAGTTAACAATGGGGAGTAATGCGTCGGGTACTCGGGGAAGGCCTATTGTAAATAGAGGAGGGCAAGGAGGGGCACAGGGACGATCCTTCCAGATGACTAAAAACGAGGCAGAAGCATCACCGGATGTAGTAAGAGGTACATTCCTCCTAAATTCAATACGTGCTAAGGTGTTATTTGACTCTGGTGCAAACTTTTCGTTTGTATCACCATTGTTTGCTCAAACTGCATGTCTGAATTCTGTRCTACTTGATGATAAATTAGTAGTTGATACTGCTAATAGTCAGGAAATTGTTACTAGTGTGTTCAATAACTGTATTATTGTTAATGAGGACTGTGAACTTCCGATCCGGTTATTTCCCTTGCCAATGAAAGAATTCGACATAGTAGTGGGTATGGACTGGTTGGCAAAGTATCAGGCTAGCATTGTTTGTAATCAGAAAATAATCAGAATTATTCTGCCAGACCAGAGAACAATTGTTATTTATGGTGATCGTCAGAATCATCATACTCGTATTTTGTTAGTAATGAAAGCTCAGAAAAGTATTCGAAAGAAGTGCCAAGGATGTTTGGCATATGTAATTAATTTAAAGAAAGAGAAGAGAAAAGAGGAATCGATTCCGATTGTTAGTGAATATCCAGAAGTCTTTCCAGAAGACTTATCTGGATTACCACCAGATAGAGTCATTGAATTTCGAATCAATCTTATACCAGGAGCTGCACCAGTAGCAAAGGCGCCATACCGTTTAGCTCCATCTGAATTGAAAGATGGTGGCACAGTTGAAAGATTTAACTGGTAAGGAATTTATTAGGCCTAGCACTTCGACTTGGGTGCTCCGGTCTTATTCGTTAAGAAGAAGGATGGGTCTATGCGAATGTGTATAGACTATCGTGAACTGAATAAGTTGACAATTAAAAACAAGTATCCTTTACCAAGAATTGATGACTTGTTTGATCAACTAGTAGGAGCAAGTTATTTCTCCAAAATTGATTTGAGGTCAGGATATCATCAGCTTAAAGTTTGGGAAAAAGATGTTGTCATAACAGCATTCAGGAAGGTATGGGCATCACGAATTCTTAGTTATGCCATTCGGTTTAACTAATGCACTCGCAACCTTTATGGATTTGATGAATAGGGTATGTAAGAAATATCTTGATAAATTCGTTATTGTATCTATCGATGATATTCTTATATACTCTAAAACCGAAGAAGAACATGCGGARCATCTTCGTTTGATACTGGAATTATTGAAGAAAGAAAAGTTGTATGCCAAATTGTCCAAGTGTGAGTTCTAGTTAAGAGAAGTTCAATTTTTGGGTCCTGTTATCTCAGAAGCCGGAGTACAAGTAGATCCAGTAAAAATAGAAGCAGTTGAAAAATAGGAAGCTCCAAATACTCCGTCTGAAGTCCGTAGCTTTTTGGGTTTGGCAGGTTACTACCAGAAGTTTATTTAAGACTTTTCTAAAATAGCCGTGACATTAACCAAATTGACTCGAAAGAATGTTAAGTTTCAGTGGGAAAAAGAACAACAAGAAGCTTTCCAACTATTAAAGGATCACCTCTGTAGTGCGTCGGTGTTAACTCTACCAGATGGATCCGAAGACTTTGTGGTATACAGCGACGATTCAAAGTTAGGATTAGGATGCGTTCTGATGCAGAGAGGAAAAGTGATTTCTTATGCATCAAGACAAATGAAGGATCATGAGAAGCAGTATCCGACTCATGATATGGAGTTAACTGCGGTAGTATTCGCTCTAAAAATCTGGAGGCATTATCTTCTGGGAACAAAGTGTCAAATTTACACAGATCACAAGAGTCTACAACATTTGTTCAGTCTACAACATTTGTTCAGTGGATTGAACTTGTTAATGATTATGACTGTGAAATTCTTTACCACCCAAGAAAAGCCAACGTGGTAGCTAACGCTTTAAGTAGAAAAGAAAGGAGGGGGACTATTAAAACGGTGACAATGAGAATAAGTTTAATCCCTGATATTCATGAAGAAGTTCTGAGATGTCAGAAGAAAGCTATGAAAGAAGATATTATCAAATCAGAAAGGTTGGGTACGATGATCTCAACCTTGGAACCAAATAACAAAGGAATTATGTGTTTTCAAGGGAGAATTTGGGTACCATATTTCGGAGATATCCAAAGTATGATATTATATGAAAGTCATAAATCCCGATATTCTATCCATCCAGGCACCAATAAAATGTATCGAGATTTGAAACCTTTTTATTGGTGGCCAGGATTGAAAAGAGATATAGCTCGATATGTGGAACAGTGTCTGACATGTTTACAGGTTAAGATTGAACATCAGAAGCAGTATGGAAGTCTTCAATCGTTAGAGATACCTGTATGGAAATGGGATCACATCTCTTATTGGTATAGGTGATTTTGTGATGTTAAAAGTTTCGCCATGGAAGGGTGTCATCAGATTTGGAAAGAAAGGGAAGCTCAGTCCGATGTATGTGGGGCCGTTCAGAATATGTAAGCGAATTGGGCCAGTAGCATATCAGTTAGAGCTACAAGAAGAGTTGAGTCTGATTCACAACACTTTTCTTGTGTCGAATCTGCAGAAATGTTTAGTTGATCCAAATCTCGCTGTACCATTACCAGAAATCAAGCTGGACAGCAAACTGAACTTTGTAGAAATACCAGAAGCAGTAATTGACCAAAAGATCAGGGTATTGAGAAACAAAGAAGTCAGTCTGGTTAAAGTACAGTGGAAGTTTCACAAAGGACCAGAAGCAACATGGGAATTGGATTCAAAGATGAGATCATAATACCTATGGCTTTTTTATTAAAGGAATTCCGGGACGGAATTCTTTTAAGGGGTGGATAATGTGATAACTTGATCCTGGTTATCACCCAAGGTAA